>NC_056748.1:119497053-119644553 GCF_019279795.1 Protopterus annectens | reverse complement strand
GGCCGAAAAGCATGGTATGAAGTATAACCTGTTAGTGCTGGGGTGCTCTCGGGAGCCTTGAACCAGGTTTCTGTTACTGCACAGATATCAATATTCTCCATACTGAGGAGAGTCTTGAGTGCGTGCATCTTGAGGTTTAGACTTCTGGCATTGAGCAGCATTATCCTTAGTTTTTTTTTTCTTTGTGTTGTCTATGGAGGTGGGTTTGTCTTTTGAGCCTTGCCTAAAAAAGGCACTATGGGGGAGGCAAGAGCCTTTGCCAGTATTCGAAAACTCAGGGGTGACAGGTGCAAGCCGTCCATAGCGAAGCAACGTGGCTTGTCGAGCATGTCATCCCAGGCTGACAGACACTGGATCCCCTTTGAATGACACCAATACTTTAGCCAATTGTTAAAATTGATCATTTTGTCTTTATACTGTGGCATCATTCTTGGTGAGGGTAAGATGTTACTCAAGGTCAGGGTCATACCGGCCTGGGCTACATGATCAAAGCGCTCCTCTATGTCTCTTTTCATGTAGTCCAGGGAGGTATGTCTCAGGTCATTCACACCAGCATGGACAATGACGGAGTCATATTTGTACTTGCTTTGGAGTGACCTGAGTGCTTGTGCTATGTGGTGGATCCTGGCACCCGACAGGCAGCTTATAGTGACCTTCTCCTTGTTCAGCCTGGTGAGTGGGACGTCAGTGTGTCTGACAATAGAGTCACCTATTACAAGTGTATTAGGTGTGTTGTTTAGCCTTAAGGGCTGTGACTGTGTGGCACACTGACTTTGTGAGCTACGTGCTACGTGGGTATTGTTTTGTGGTAGGGGTTGCTTGGATGTCTGATTTGGAGGTCTCTGCTGCTTAGGCAGATTTTTATTTAGAGCTTCCGAGTATGTTTTTGTGTGTTTATGTGTTTGGTTTGCTGATGCGATAGGTCTATGTGAGACTGGATTTGTGGTGTGTGTGGTTACCTTCTCCTCCTGACAGGCTGTGTCAGTACTGGGTTGAGAGAGCTTAGCCTCCAGCTTGGCTATATAATTGCATCTCTCACATATATTTGAGCTTGTTGGGAGGAGAAGAGGGTGGTCTGTATACATAAGGCAGTTGTAATATTGCCTCAAGATTCCCAGATTCACTAGCTGGACTGGAGAGTAAACCCAAAACTGACCTTTGGACATGCCTGAATAATATAGGGAACTACTTATTGACTGATCAGAAAGAACCAATAGGGAATAAGTACTTAAAAGGAGTATGAGAGGATGTAGTGCTTAAGTTTATTAGTGTTTACCTATGAGATTACTTATACAAGCAAGTTCAGGGCTTTAGTATGAAAATAGAGTGCTTATTTTGAGATTTAGAGCAGTTCTAAGGGAAAAAGTGAAGAGCAGACTTTGTGGAGCCGGGAATAGTTTAAACCTGTTTAAGCGGCGCTGCCCGTCGCTGCTCTGTGCGCAAGATCGCACAAAAAGAGAGTTGCAGGGTTTTAAGAGAGAGAGAGATCAAGGAGTTTGGAATTGACCCAAAATGGCCAATAAAAATACAGTTTCTAGGCAGTAACCACTCCTACAGGGACAGGCAGGCTGTTCAGTGTTAACCACTGCTACTGGTGAACACAGAGACTTCCCTTTAGCCCAAGCAAGCACTGGCCTTCAAGAAACTTACATACAGTTCAGAACAGCAACTCTGTAACTGAAATTTCTTTTAAATTAGAGAAAGTGGGAAAATAGCAAGATTTTTTGTTTTTTTTTGTTTTTGTTTAAGGATAGCAGAGACACACAAGTAGCAAACTAGTCAGAACAGTACAATAAATGACCCCAACATGTGTGTGCTAGGTCAGAGGCAGGAAAAATGCAATTTAAGAAAAAACAATTTTAAATTAAGTGCAACACAAAAATGCAGTAAACAGGCTCTAGGTATGTTCTAAATACTGTTTCTAACCCAGATATCAACTTTTGCAATCAGGAAAATGCCGGAAAATAGGCGGCAATGCAGTTTTTCTAAGAAATAAATCACAAGAAAATACTTAAAATCTCAAAAGTGGCTCCTTTCTTCTCTCAGCATTTTCTCCTCTTGGTAGGTGCTTCAGCAACAACTATCAAGCCTGGAAAGACGCCAGAACCACGCGGCTGCAGGGCTTTAAGAGAGAGAGATCAAGGAGTTTGGAATTGACCCAAAATTGCCAATAAAACTAGAGTTTCTAGGCAGTAACTACTCCTACAGGGACAGACAGGCTGTTCAGTGTTAACCACTGCCACTGGTGAACACAAAGACTTCCCTTTAGCCCAAGCAAGCACTGGCCTCCAAGAAACTTACAAACAGTTCAGAACAGCAACTCTGTAACTGAACTTTCTTTTAAATTAGAGAAAGTGGGAAAATAACAAGATTTTTTTGTTTTTTTGTTTTTGTTTAAGGATAGCAGTAACACACGTGTAGCAAACTAGTCAGAACAGTGCAATAAATGACCCCAACACGTGTGTGCTAGGTCAGAGGCAGGAAAAATGCAATTTAAGAAAAACAATTTTAAATTAAGTGCAACACAAAAAATGCAGTAAACAGGCTCTAGGTATGTTCTAAATATTGTTTCTAACCCAGATATCAACTTTTGCAATCAAGAAAACGCCAAAAAGTAGGCGGCAATGCAGTTTTTCTAAGAAATAAATCACAAGAAAATACTTAAAATCTCAAAAGTGGCTCCTTTCTTCTCTCAGCATTTTCTATTGTAGGTTTATCTTTTTTACTACTTTTATGATTCTCAAGGGAGATTCAATAAACTCCGTGTAGGTTTCACACTGAGCCTACATGGAGTTTACATGTTACATGCAATGCATATTAATGAGGTGTGGCATGCCTCAGCTAAGTTTCATGGCTCCCAACAGTGTTTCTGGCTACAAAACCTTGTAAGCAAACATGGTTAGCAATTCCATGTAAAGAAGATCACCTATGGCGTGCGGATTTGCACAGAATGACAAAATAATCACTAGGGCTTTACAAATGGCTGCTATTCTCTTAGTGCAACACATCTGCTCAGAGGCCAACTTAATGAGAGGACAAATAACCAATAATAGAGACATATTTGACATAGATGTCACATACGAATGTGTTAGAATGTAACACTCTCAACCTCTTATAGCAAAAAATGTGGCCAAAGCCATAAAATTGGGGGGAAAAAGGGCCAGAAATAGGGACATATGTTTAAAATTGCACTTCCAAACTTAAGAAGTTGATAGAATATATAAGTTGTACATTAGCATGAATTTTCTGAAGAGCATGAAGTTTAAAACTCAAATGTCAGTCATCAGTTTCTAACTGCACTCTACAATGACATGCCAATGATTTGCTAAGAAAAAAGTGTTATGAGGAAAAGATCACAAATATGAGACAAAAAAATGCACATTTTGCAGAGATCAGGACAGTTGAGAGGTATGCACTCACATATTTGATAAGGAAAACATCTGGACATCCTGAAATTATTTGAACAGTTGAGATGTATGAATGTGAAGGTTTACTGTTATAATGTCGTACCTGACAAGTGCGAATGAGTACATGCCGAAAGTAACTTTTCAAAAGTTTCTATTACAGAAAATAAATGTTGAAACCAAATAAGCGAATAATAAGTGGCATTTGCTGTTCTACATTTCAGCACTTAGAGTGCAACAATCATATTGGTTGCCATAGTCTTGCATGAGACCTAACTATTGAGACTTATCTTACCTTACTAGATGTTTTTACAGGGGGGCTGCAACCCCCCACCCTCTGCAAATTATAGATACCAACTCCAAGATCACACTACAGTAGAGAAAAGGGTTGACAGTGCAGCTGTTGATTGCTGGGATGTCAAACGCGGAAGCTCAGAAGCCCTACACTGCAGTGTGAAGATATCGAATTTGGAAAACTGTTTTTTACAGTTTCAACTTCCTTACCAAAAAATATTTTAGTTTCTGACATTTCAAGTCACATAACAGTCTACTTGATCAAAGCATTTTCAAGTTTTTGATAGTAAGTTGAATGTGAAGCATTTGGTCCAAACACAGGACAGAATAATGGGACCTAGACAGCCACGTGAAATGAACACTTAGGAAAAGTGTGTGTATTGTACAGGGACACACACATGAAATGTAGGAATGAACACATGGAAAGAGGACAGGTGAAACTACCTAATGTACAGTAGAGGAGGGCTAGTCAATGGAAGATGGTTGTAGCAGCAACACCAATCACATATCTATATGGTACAGTAAGGACTGTACAGTGAAAATGTGTATTAAGTGACTGTCACACAAGGTGGCATAACAATGGGGAGGATGTGTGTGTGAGATAAGCATCCGTACATGAGTAATGAAGGGGACATCTACCAGCGATCTGATGTACAATTGAGGTAGAGTGCAGGGTGCATATTGGGAAGCTGTGTAAACTGTTATACCTGAGTAGAAGTGTACTTTCAGCAGAGGTCTCCAGCAAGGTGGCCACAAGTAAAGGATCATGGCAAACATTGTAAGAACCAACCACAATCATGGGCAATATCAGAACAATACCATCAGTAATCCCATGCCTGTAACATAACATATGTGATATGGAGTGATAACAGATGAGCCTGCACACACATACACTTGACAACTATTATGATACAGCTACAGTCTATGAGATCAACCACACACACTGTCCTGGTACTGTAATATCTGCAGGAGGTGTTAGGAGGGACACTGCTATACCTGTATGTGACAGTATAGGCCATACAGACTAGTTGCATTGTGTGCATGGCATATATCTATGGCACAATCAACACTGTCACAAATGATATGCATGCCATTAATGTTATCAAACATCTATGTATGCTGTGTGTGCATAAGCTGAACAGGTACCACACATGTATCTGGTGTAACAACTCTCTAGGCCAAGAACACTGCATCAGTGGACCAAGACAATATCCCAGGATGCCTCCTAAATAGCATGAAACATGACCTATCAGGCCCTCCGGAATTGGTATTTAACTGTAGCTTCCAAACTCTCTAGGCCAAGAACACTGCATCAATGGACGAAAACAATATCTCAGGATGCCTCCTGAATAGCATGAAACATGACCTATCAGGCTCTCTGGAATTGGTATTTAACTGTAGCTTCCAAACTCTCTAGGCCAAGAACACTGCATCAATGGACGGAAACAATATCTCAGGATGCCACCTAAATAGCATGAAACATGACCTATCAGGCTCTCTGGAATTGGTATTTAACTGTAGTCCCCAAACACACTTTGTGGCTTATGAATGGAGAACAACAACAGTCATACATCTGCACAGAGTTGGGCCATCTACAGACCCTGGAAACTAGAGAAACATAAGTCTCACTAGTCTTATATGTAAAGTCCTGGAAAGAATAATCAAGGAAATGCTCAATAGTGATATAGTAAACCTCCGGACACTGGATTCAACCCAGTTTGGTTTCATCAACATCAGGACATGCCTACTCAACCTGGGGGACTTCTTTGAGAAGGTCACCAAAGTGATGGATGAGGGCAAAATGGTTCACACTGCCTATGTTGACATGGCCAAGGCATTTGACACAATACCCCATTTGGGCATTGTTGACAAGCTCAAGAGGTTAGGTACACACCCATATGCCACCTGGTGGATAGCCAACTGCTTCACAGACAGGACCCAGGAAGTTAGAATTGGATAGTCCACCTCTACAAAGAGGCCGGTCACAAGTGGAGTCCTTCAGGGACCGCTCCTTTTTTGGCATTTACTTCTCTGAAGTAAAGGCTGATGTCAATGGTTTCTGGTGACTAAATCTGCAGATGATTGCAAATTAGGAGCTGTCATTAAATCCCACACTGACACAAATATTCTCCAGGAAGGGCTGACACATACAAGCAACTGATGTCAGAGCCAAGGAATAAAACTAAATTCCAAGAAATGCATAATAGTATCCTTTGGGAAGTCATCCACCCCTGTTACCTATCATATTGACAATATACCCCTTAGAGTTGACCCAGTAGTCAGGGACTTACGAACACACATAGACAGTAATCTAGCCTTTGATCATCATGTGTCTACATTAGTGAGGAAATCATTCTATGTTGCACAACATATAAACAAAGGTATGCCATATAAGTTCAAGGAAGTCATTTTTCCACTGTATTCAGCATTCATTAGCTCTGTCATTGAGTACAATGCCCCCTTTGGTATGTACGTAACCAGGCATATTCAACAACTGGAAGTCCACAGAGGTTCCTTACTAAAAGAATACATGGAGTACATAAAATGTGCTATGCAGACCACCTCAAGGCCCTATCCCTGTATTCTGTCTTCTAAAGACTTTTGAGGGGACATCTATGCCTGGCATACGGGGCACTGTCAGACCACACTCTGATAGACCTCCTACATATAAACAAAACAAACTGCACCTGAATTACCCATTCTAAAGACTTAAACCTTGCCTGTGATATAAATTATACCTGATGGAGAGACACCAAACCCTGGATCCTACCCATTTCAGCTTTGTGAAAGGCAGATCCTGCCTGTTAAACCTGGTGGATTTCTTTGAAAATGTGACCAAGGTCATTGACAAGGGCAAATCTGTGCACACAGCATACCTTGACCTGGCAAAGGCTTTCAACACAATCCCACATTCAGGCATTAACAATAAACTTAGCAAACTGAATGTAAACCCCTTCATTGTAAGATGGGTTACTAATTGGCTCACAAACCAGGCACACACTATCAAAGTGGGTGACTCCACATCAACCAGCATATCTGTTATCAGTGAGGTGCCACAGGGGTCAGTACTGGGCCCCCTACTGTTTGGTATATCCTTCTCAGAAGTTAAGATTAAAACTAAGGGGTCATGGCTGACTAAGAGGGTCTCACACAGACCCATGACTGGTGTATTAGTCACGGTCTCAAACCTGAATGCAAAGAAATGCATCATCATTTCCTTCAGCACAAACCCTTCACACTGTCAAATCAACAACAATACCCTAAGTACCCATGAAGTGGTAAGGGCCTTGGGATCACTAGTTGATTGTAACCTTAACTTCGACCTCCATGTGTCTGCTGTAGTAAGGAAAACTTTCTACATAGCACACTCGATTAGTAAAGGCATCACCTTGAGAGCAAAAGAAATTATAACCCCCTATACTTGGCACTTATCCGGCCCATAATTGGGTATAACACCCTGTTTGGCATGTACTGTACTAAGCACCTGCAGCAATTAGAGAAACCGCAGCGGTTTCTAACAAATAAGATCAAGGGGCTCCAGTGTGCATCTTACACTGATCAACTAAAGTCCCTGTCACTATACTTTGTATCGTATAGACTTCTTAGTGGAGACTTATGCCAGCCCTACAGAGCAAACCAAGACCCAAACCTAATGAACTTGCTGCATGTCAGTAAATCAAATGGGACTAGAGCTACCCATTCCAGGGACCTAAGTATGGCCTGTGACTTAAATAGGACCTGCTGGAGGGACAGATTTATCTCCCAGTGACTGCCACATCTTTGGAACAGGCTTTGAATTCATGTGAAACAGCGCATCTCTATGACACTGTTCAAGAAGAAACCAGGACAAGTGGATGGGGCACCATAAATTCTTACTGGAGATAGAGCCTACAACCTTTCTGGATATAGGCAGTTATCACTAAATACCATCTTGGGTACTGAATAGCATTTCTATGGTATTACACTGAGATGGAATGGCTAGGCTTAAAATGACATGGAGGGTCAATAGCCTAGTAATCGCCTATGATCCTATGATCCTGTGTATCCCAGAGACTGCCTCATCTCTGGAACAGGCTCCCTGTCCATGTGAAGCAGAGTTCCTCCCTAATTCAATTCAAGTGCAAGGACAATTGGATGAGGAACAGGAAAATCATTCCTGGTTTGGCACCTATATCTCTAATCGACACAGGCAACCTGTAAATGGTTCATCTCCCAGAGCTCTGATTGTAAATGTTTCATGCTCCAAGCCCCTGCTTACACTTACCATGGGTATCAGAACTTGGCCGACATTTGGGATGCATGGCTAGGCTTAATACGGCCCTTGAGGTCATTAGCCTAGTAAACACTTAAGAACCTATGAACCTATTGATGTTCCACACCATCAGACAGTGATGTATATTCCCCAGAAAGAATACCTAGGTATGGCCAATAAGCTGTGTGAGATCATACAGTGACAAAGGTGATACACTTCAGTTACACATCACTGGAACATGTGTAGGGATGTACATGAAGAAGGGTGCATTGTACACAGTTCGTGAGATGAAGGCTGGGAACCATGAAGATGTTCGTGTTTCACTGTTGCAGTCATTACACTTGGGTTATCCTGCTGGCAGGCTACCCGCAGTTGGCCAGAATTCCAAAGTCTAGGTCCGGCGTCGGTTGCTGTCGCCTCTTCCCTGACGTCAGTGCGCCAGGGGTATAAAAGATGCAACCAACGCCATTTTCTTCAGCCTTTCTTGCCGCGCGGTGCCCGAAGCAAAAGTAGTTCGCAAGTGCCGGTCGGCCGACTCCTGAGATTTTCGAAATTGAGTTTCAGAACCGAAGTCTTCAATAAAGCTGAGTACCCCATTGGGGAAACTTTTTCTTGCTCCAGACTGATGTCAGTAAAAGTTAACAATTGTATTTCTTTTGGGAAGCAAATACCTCATAAGGACTTTCACTCTTACTATATTCCTTGCCTAGGCCCTGACCACAATGTTACTAGTTGTCGGTTTTGTGCTAGATTCAACAAATGCACTATTAAGTGTCGGTTTGATTTTGCTTTACATTACTTTGGCCGAAGGTTTAACTACATAATGCCATCAGAACAACCGACGACTGGAATTCATAAAAAATGCAAAGACAAGGAAAAGGACAGGCATCCGAGGTCCAAAACCGATGACAAAGCCTCTTCTAGGCCAGTCGCCGGTTCGCCGGTTCTCAGTGAGGCACTTTTGCAGCCCCTGACACCCACTACCTCAGAGCCACAGGCCATATCCAACTTCCAAGTAGAGGCACCTAGGCCTCTGGAAACTCAAGCTATTGGGCCTGCGGAAACTATTCCCTCAGATGGGTCCAGAGCCGCTGAGCAGGCATCAGCTTCTGAGGGTGTTTTCAGACCTTCACAGCTTACTATTAAGTCCACTGCAGCAGCCAAGGCAAAATCAAAAACACCATTAAAGACAAGGAAACAAGTACAGCATTCTCCTGGACAGTCATCCATGCCAAAGAAACAGATGCTTAAAATGGCCAAAGACTTATCCCCCTCCTGATAAAAGGCCTAGGCAAGACACTGACTATGATTCCTCTGATCAGGTTTCTATTTCCTCCGATTCCTCTTCAGATCAGGGATATTCTCTCCCTCCCTATGAGGACTCTGACGCAGAAGAATCTATACCTTCAGCCTCTCCACCTGAGGATTATTCTTTTGGGGAAACCCTGCACACCATGAGGGAGCATTTCCATTAGGAGAGCCAGGATTATTCAGAATCCAAGAAAAGGCTCAGAGACTTTCTTTTATTGCCTCAGCACAGGCCCCTGGCTATCCACCCTGTGCTTGATATTGTTGATGATGTTTTTTCTGAATCCAGTCTGTCTCCTGATTCTTTACCCCCTGCACCAGTCAAGCCAGACAGGTACTACAGGGCCCATGATTCTCATAAATTTCTTTATAAAAACCCTGCTGCTGACCCAGAAACAATTTCTCAGGGTCCCAAAGGGGTTAAGGCTTCCACTGCAAAAAACCCTGTCCCCTCTGATAGGGATTCTAGAGCTCTGGATAGATGGGGGAAAAAAGTTTACACTTCTGCTACTTTAGCTGTAAGGGCTTTAAACTGCCAGTTTCACATGCTTAAATATCAACAGTACCTCATGTCTTTGTTAAAACAGAAAATGCTTACAAACTTTAAAGTCCTGACAATAAGGAAATGCAGGATTTATTGCATGCAGCTGAACAAGTGGGAAAGCATACTATGCAATGTGGTTATGATTCATTAGAGGCTTCTTGTAGAGTGTAGAGCCACAGTTACAGGCTGTCATTCGAAGGCATGCTTGGTTGAAAGAACAAAGTTTACCTGAACATGTTAAAGTAAAATTATTGGATGCTCCATTAAAGCATGATACTTTGTTTGGTGTTAAGGCAGAAGAGGTGTTAAAGAAAATGGAGAATAAAGCAAAATCAATGCAGACAGTAAAGAATTTCTTACAGGTTCAAACACCTAGCCAGGTTTAGTAGAAATTGACCTTCAAAAATTGGTCCTTTCCGGTGTCAGACAGGCCACAAAGAGGCAGATACAGATGCCCAAGAGGCAGATCTCAGCCCCAAGGCTCCTACAGACCTAAACAATGGGGTGCTTCAGCCCCCAAAGGAGGAGAAGACAAATCACAACCTTATAGGAAACAGTCCCAATGACTTCCCTCTACAAATGCCAAGCACTTACCTTTTGGCAGCACCCTTAGGGGGAAAGCTAGCACTTTTCTCACAAAACTGGCACATAATCACCCAGGACAAATGGGTACTGAATATTGTTTCTCAGGGTTACAGGTTCCACTTTCACACCCTTCCAAAATCAAAAGGTATGCCAGACCTGCCATAAAACCAATGGGAAGAGGCACAAAAGCAAATTGCTGCTCTCATGGACATGGGAGCTATTCAAAGAGTACCACAGCAAGAACAGGGACAAGGATTTTACTCAAGACTTTTCCTGGTACCCAGAAAGGACAAAGCCTGGAGACCAGTACTGGACTTGTCAATCCTAAATACTTTCCTGGATGCTCCAAAATTCAAAATGTTAACACTGCAGCAACTTCTACCCATGCTGAGCAAGAAGGCTTGACTAGTTACTTTGGACCTCAAGGAGGCATACGTGCATGTCCCAATCAGACAATCTTGCAGAAGATACCTCAGATTCATAGTTGGCTCAATGCATTACCAATTTTCTGCACTGCCCTTTGGCTTATCTACTGCACCCAGGGTCTTCACAAAATGTCTGGCACCAGCAATTGCATTTTGCAGACAAAGAGGAATTCAAATATATCCCTACTTGGATGACTGTCTTATTCAAGCAGAGAGCAAGGACATTCTACTAAAACATCTGGCATTTGTAAAAAGATTACTAATTTGCCTAGGGTACACAGTAAACAAAACAAAATCAAAACTAGTGCCCTCTCAAGAGATAATATTCCTGAGTGCAAGCTTAAATACAACTGTCCAGATGGCTTATCTCATGCCAGACAAGCAAAGGCAACTGACTCATTACTTTCAAATGATGGCAACAAAGACCCAGCTCCCTGCAAGAAAAATTCTGCAGGCCTTGGGCTTCATGACATCCTGCATTCTACTAATTCCATACGCAAGACTGCATATGAGGAAACTACAATGGTATCTAAAAAGTGTTTGGACTCAACATTGCCACAGCCTGGAAACAATAATAACTCTAATTCCCTGCCTACAACAGGAGTGTTGATGGTGGTCCCGGGCCTGTCACCAGAACAAGGGACAGCTTTTCACCTTACCCACAGCCAGGCAGACAATAACAACAGATGCATAAGATTATGCCTGGGGGGCACACATGGCAGGAAAATGTATTCAGGGCACGTGGCCCAAGGAACAAATGCATCTTCACATCAATCAAAAAAAGATGCTAGCTGTACAGAATGCCCTGACAGCCTTCAAGGATCTACTACATCCAGGACAACTATTACTAAATATGGACAATACCACAGTTATGTGGTACATAAACAAGCAAGGGGGCATACATTCCTACCCCCTATGCAGGCAAGCCATGACTTTGTGGAACACAGCACTGACCTATCAAGTACATCTGCAGGCACAATTCCTGCCAGGAACGAAAAATACACTGGCAGACGAACTAAGCAGAAATCTCATGGATCCTCATGAATGGAAACTAAATCCACAGGTCTTCAGCATGATAACAATGAAATGGGGATGCCCAGACATAGATCTTTTTGCCTCCCCTCACAATTGCCAACTACAGAAATTCTGCACAAGAACTTATCACTCACAAGCATGGAAAGTGGATGCTCTATCATTCAGCTGGAAAACCCTGACAGTTTATGCCTTCCCTCCACTGCCTCTTCTTCTCAAGGTGCTCCTAAAAGTCAAACAAGAGAAGCCAAAAATTATCCTGATTGCCCCAGACTGGCCATGCCAGCACTGGTACCCAATCCTAAAGAGGTTGTCTCAAGGCCCAGCCTGGCCTTTACCTCAAATTCCTCATCTTCTGACTCAACAAAACAATCAGATTCTGCACAGTCAACTCAGAACCTTAAATCTGGCTGCATGGCAGATAATATAGCCACTCAGACCACACCTCTCTCTAAAGCTGTTATGGATGTCATTTTAGAAGCCAGGAGGCCCAGCACTAGGAAATCTTATGCAGAAAAATGGAAGAGATTCTGTGCTTGGAACCAGGCACAAGAACTCGAACCACTTGTTCCAAATATACCTCAGATTTTACAATACCTAACTGAGATGCTGGACAAAGGCCTATCCTTCTCATCTATTAAGATTCATGCCTCTGCCATTGCAGCTCATTACAATACAGAACCTCCTATTTTTTCACATCCACTACTAAGACAGTACCTCAGAGGGGCAAAAAACATAAGACCCCCAAGGAGAGCACCAGTTCCTACTTGGGACCTCAATTTTGTTTTAGAAAAGCTCACACTGCCTCCTTCTGAGCCAGCCAACACAGCTGATATAAAATTCTTATCATGGAAAACTGCTCTGCTCCTAGCAATAACTTCAGCAAGAAGAGTCTCAGAGTTACAGGCATTAATGGCAGTGAAACCTTTCATCATTTTTCATCAGGACAGGGTCTCTCTAAGGACAAACACAACATTTATGCCAAAGGTGGTTTCCAGTGTGGCTCTTAACCAAACCATTCATTTGCCAACTTTCTATCCAAATCCCCAGAATAAAGGGGAGAGACTTCTGCACGCTTTGGACATACACAGACAGCTACGATTCTACTTGGACAAAACAAAAGCTTTCAGAAAAACTGAGCAACCGTTTGTAGCTTATGCTGCAGGATCACAAGGAAAGCCTATCTCAAAGCAGATTATTTCAAAATGGATAGGACACTGCATTCGCTTCTGCTATGCACAACATGGCAAATCAGTGCCTAAGGGCATTAGGCCACATTTTACCAGAGTAGCAACCACTTCAGCAGCCTTTCTCAGAGGAGTACCAACCAAAGACATTTTAGAACCTGCAACCTGGAGTTCAGTGCACAATTTCATCAAGCACTCCACTTACCTCTCTATTCTAAATCCAGAGCAGGCTTTGCCACTGCAGTTCTGCAGGGCCTGGTAGCCTCTCCTAATCCTATTTAGGCCCAACCACCCAACCTCAGCTTTGGGATTCAACCCAAGTGTAATGACTGCAACAGTGAAACACGATGAACATAGTACAGTTGTGAACCTACCATAAATGTAGATGTTCAAGTGTATTCACTGTTGCAGTCCAGGTTACCCTCCCACCATCCCCCTTTTCATTGCTGGGACTTTTCTGTACTTCTCAACTCTATACAACCTATGTGGTGTATTTGCTTGTAGATGAAGGAAATGTTTATTTTAGTACATGCATGCTTTTTGGCATACTTTTTTACAGCCTTCCTATTTGGGGTCACCTGACATCTGGGGCAAGAAAAACTGAAGGAAATGGCATCGGTTGCATCTTTTATACCCCTGGCACACTGACGTCAGGGAAGAGGTGACAGCAACTGACGCCGGACCTAGACTTTGGAACTCTGGCCAACTGCGGGTAGCCTGCCAGCAAGATAACCCAAGTGTAATGACTGCAACAGTGAATACACTCGAACATCTACATTTATGGTAGGTACACAACTGTACTTTATGTCCTCTGATGTGCATGTCCTTCACATACTCAGTAGTTGTGTTACATTCAAGGGAGTAGCCAGCACTGTGACCACATGCTGGTGGATGTACCACTTGCACTCTACCCCAGGACACAGGTCACACATCTATTGGTCTGGTTATAGGGTGTTACATCCACATTATACTTGGGTGGTATATCTGTTTCTTGATTCAACAAATACCTTCATGTTTCTCTTCAATACAGGTGTTATCATGGCTGTGGTAGCAGTCTCTTGTATGTGTTGATACTGTCTGAAGTATACTGATATCACAGTTGGAGTCAATGATTGCCCACAAGGTGTAGTCCTACAGGCAGTTATTTGGACACAGTGTGTATATGTCATCTGTGGTGTCCATCACTGAACTAATGTCAGGAAAGGGCCTAGCAGACACCCCTGATGTACTGACCTGATCACTGGACCTGAGATAACATCACGTCACACATTTCAGCATAGTGAGATGCCATGTATGTCATACACTGGTCTACCCATTTGGTGATATTGCTATTCATATCCACATATGGCAGTGGTGAGTGAATACGTCAGTGTGGATTTTTGGAAAATGCTTTGACCTGTTCAGGTTGCACAGGATGATGCTGTTGTCATCATGCATACCCTCAATGACCCTTTTGAGGGCATAAATCAGATGGAATAGACCTGATGCAGTAACAACTCACACAGGTCTATTGCACACACCTGGAATATTACTACTGTAGGAGCGATCCATGATAACATGTTGGTCAGGATGTCTCTATACATGCAAGCATCAGGTATTGTTCCCAACTCAAGTGGATGCATATTGATGTACACCCTTGTATGGGAACATAGAATGTGTGGAGGGTGTGTTGAACTATGTATTCAACCATATCAGGAAGGTGTATGTGCTGGGACACACAGTAAGTGATCAGTGAATTTGTCATAGCATATTGATTCCATGTGATAGGCCTGGATGAGGGTAAGAGAGAGTTTACTTCCTATTGTGATCTGGCCTAGGGTTTTAATACAATTACACATGCAGGTATCATTGAGGAAACCCCCAAGCTAGGGATTAAACCATGTGACAGTTGATGGGTAAACAACTGGCTCACTGACAGAACCCATCATGTGAAAGTTGGTGAATCAACCTATATCAATAGAGCTGCCACCATTGGCAAACCCCAGGGATCTGTGCTTGACCCTTCACTGTTTGAATTGCATTTCTCGACAGTTCAGGTTAAAGTATATGGCCTTTGGCTTAACAAGTTTGCTGATTCTTGCATATTGTCAATCCACCAATGGTGATAACAAAGTACAGGAGGAGCTAACACACACAACTGAATGGTGACAAAGGCACACAGTGTACAAATAAATGCAGAAAAGTGTGTTTATAATGTTGTCTGTCTGAAAAGTGGAGTTCCATGTTAACCACAGCATTAATAATAGTCCTGCTATGCAGAAACCCAGAGGTGCAAGCACTATGAACACATTTAGATAGCCAATCTGAACTTTGATCACCAAGTTTCCACATTACTATTGAAAGCCTATGTTGTGCACATCATAAGTCATGCCATCATACTGAAATCTTAGGATTGTATGACAGCACTATAGTCAAACCTCATTACAGCACTAATAGAGTATAATGCGCATTATTACATGTACCTCACCAGACACGTAGCAGCTCAGCTCTCAGCAAGGTAACAAAGGGCCTACACACCATGCCATGACGTAAGTGGATAGATTAAAAGCCATTTCACTGTAAACTTTATTGTGTAGGATGACGTGGCTTCTGCTTGGATCCCAGGGAGTAATTCATATCTAAAAATGCGATATAGCTGATTACATCAGCAGTGTCTGTTGAGGAAAATATGGTGGTGTCCCACATGCTGGTGTAAAATGTTCTATGTAATGTCAAGCGACAGCTCACACACAGACACCCAGTTGACTGCAGTGAGAACAAACCCCCTACCTATCTAAGTACACCAATTACAGAACAAAATACGTCATGCAAGCATCGATTTGTAGTGTGTCAGACCACACTTTATAGCTGATTACATTACCAGTGTCTATTGAGTAGAAGATAACAGTGTCCCACATGCTGGTGTAAAATGCTCTCTGTAATGTCAAGCAAAAGCCTACACACACACACACACACACACACACACACACACACACACACACACACACTTGACTGCAGTTAGAACAACCCCCCTACTTATTTAAGTATACAGACTACAGACCACAGTACAGAATGCAAGCACCATGGCACAAGTCTGATTTATAGAAGAATGTAGGTGAACCTATACTAGATGACATCAGCTGGCCATCTGGGAGACAAGGGCTTGGGAGGCCTCTATGAAATGGATGTTAGGCATGGGCAAGTATCAAAATACTGGCAATTCATGTAATTGGATAAGTAACTGTAGGATACACGCCTCTGCTCTGCTGTCTAGACACACACACACACACACACACACACACACACACACACACACACACACACACATATACAAAATCAACTGCAATGAGAACAGAACCCCTACCTATCTAAGTACATGGACTACAGAACACTGTATGTTACACAAGCACCACAGCACAAGTCTGATTTATACAAGAGTGCAGTTGAACTTATAGTAGATGACAGCAGGCCATGTGGGGGTCCATAGGTTGTGAGGCCTGTGTAGGCACATAGCTTCATAGGTTCATATAATGCTACTAGCCTAATAGCACTAGGGTGTTTAGAAGCCTAGCTGTGGAAAAAGTCAAGCACCCTTATTGAGCATATTTGGATGGTTGTTTTTGAACAAAGTTTGTTTGTGAGCAGCACCAACTGGCCCTTTCCATGAGGGACATAGCTGCCAGCCCAGAGGTGACTTTACAATCACCCAACCAGTAGTCACTGTTGTGTTTGAACAGGGTCTTTGAGGAGCACTGCTTCATACACAGTAAAAGCTTTTTACAGAGGAGTGTGAATTGTTGTGTGATATAGCTGTCTCCCCAGCATGTTCTGTTTATGTTACAGGCTAGGTTGAGAACCCTGAGGCAACGTATAATTGTTCCATTTTAATTGGAGATGTACATCATTTCTAGAAGGGCAAGGTCTGAGACTGCTCTGCAGGGCAGACATAGATCACCTCTCAGCAGCCTGCATGATACCGAGTACAGTGACAGGTATGTCAATCTTTCCATGTATGCCATGTTTAGAGGCCTTGGAGTCTCCCAGGCACAATCCTGACTTCTCTCCAACTGCTGCAGGTGTCTGGTGAAGTACAGAGTGATATGAGTATTGTACTCCATTATTGGTATGATAAGGGTAGAGTACATCAGAGATATGACTACCCTGATCTTGAATGTCATGTCCATGTGTATGATGTGCACACTGCAGATTGTGTGTTACCACTATGGGCACATAGTGATGAAAGTGTAAATTGCTATCAACATGTGTTCCCAAGTCCTACAACACTGCTTTTGAGCTTAGGTGGGTGCTAGGTATATCGTAATTTGCAGGGGGTATGTCATTGACAAGGGTGACAAAGAGTCATTGCAAGCTTAAAGTTTAATCCATGAGTTTGTCAGCAGTCATCACTGTGTCTGCCCCTACTACAATATTTTACCATCATCGGAGGACTCTATATGAGTGTGTCCAATTAACAGTCATCTGCAGACTTGGTAAATAACAGGCCATCTACTGTTGCCTGTGCTTCAGGGAAGCATTTCTCAAACAGTTGAGGGCCCAGCACAGATCACTGTGGTATTCCACTGGTGACTGGTCTAGTGGTGGAGGTACAGTCCCCAACTTTAAGAGTGTGTGTTCTTTCATTGAGCCAGTTGACTCTCCATCTAGTACTTTATGGCCTGATTCCCAGATGTAAGATCTACACTATGAGACATGAATACAGGATAATGTCAAAGGCCTTGGATAACTGAACATAGGCTGTGTGTCCTATTATCCCCCATCCATGTCTTTAGGTTCAGTATCCAAGAAATCCACAAGGGTCAGTAAGCAAGATCTACCCTTGACAAAACCAACATAGGGTCAAGGTGACCTTTGTCCCTGTTGATATGGTCCATGCTGATTCCTGCAGTAGCCTTGCAGATAAAGCTTTTTAGGAATATTGATCAATAGCTGTATTTCTGCATGTTACCAGATTGGTGTGCATTGGATAGCATACAACATTTGATATTACATTTTGTAGTGTGGTTGATATATGTGTGGAAAAAGTACCCAGATCCCAGGGTTTTAATGCTTGGGAGGGTGCCAAAACATGCATGTATTTTAAATATATGACATATAGTTAGATAGCCCTCAGTTTGTAATATTTCTACATGAAATTGCATGTCATACAAAGTAAATGGACAGTAAACAGCAGTAATACAACATGATATAAACATTTCCATAGTGCGGCAAGCAGCGGGTTTGTGCAATGGTAAGCAAAGTGCATATGCATGCAAGATACACGAGACCCACATAGCTAAAGTCTGACAGTTAGTATTGAGTCTCCGGAATACAACAGCTACTTAACTGACTCTGTGGTGGCATGTGCTAATACAGTGATACATTCCTTTTTGGGCCCAGATGGTCCTGGTTTTGAATGTGACTAAATCAAGCACTTTTAAGTTCTTTTATATTACCGTTGCTGCTTGTTAGTGTGCGATGCGTACCATCATGCAATAATTCATTAAAGAAAAAAATGGGAAAGATAGGGCAGTGATGAAATGGGGATGCTAAAGTCTGACAGTACTGAGTCTCTGGAATACACCTAACTTCTTAACTGACTCTGTGATGGCTAGTGCTAATGCAATTAATCCAGTGATATGTTCCTTTTTGGGACCAAATGATACTGGGTTCAAATACAATTGAATCCAGCACTTTTAAGTTCTTTTGTATTAGCTTTGCTGAATGTTGTTGCATGATGTGCACCATCAAGCAATAATGCATAAAAGAAAAGAAATGGGGAAGATATGACAGTGGTGAAATGGGGAGCAAGCAGGGGAAGAACAAATGGAAAGCAATACAGGAATGTGCAGGAGGGAGGTAGGAAAGAACCACAACTGTCCATTTCTTCAACAGTAAAAACTGATAATATGTGCAGAATATTACCTGAATTTGGAATGTATAGCCAAATGGACTGAATCACGTGTATCAAGAAGACATGTGCAAAATGAAGAGATATTTATGGGATGATTTTTTTTTTTTTTTGAGAGAGAGAAGAATGTTGGGGAAGTGATGTAGATATTTCTGAGTGTGGTAAGTTGAGTAGGTGAGGAAACAGTTGCAGACAGACAAGACAAACAAGATTAAATGCAGGGATGGTGATGGTCACAAGAGTTTGGTGGACACAATGGATGGAATGGGATGGAGAATATACAGGACCCATAGTCATCAAGTTGGGTGACAGTGATAATTGAGTCCTCACTCACTGGACTGTCATCACTGTCACCTAACTCTGCCACTAGCTGAAGTTCTCAACATCTCCTTCTGCTCCTCTTCTGGTCCTATGTAATAGAGTACACAACCCTACACACAATCACTGGCAGTTCAGCATGGGTGATAAATTCACCACCTCTGTCACTGTTCCCGGATTGAGCCACTGGACTATCCTCTAGGGCAGGACTACCTAAGGGGGGGCAGGTAGTGCAGAGGCAGCAGAGATGGTTCTGCCAGGCTGGCTCCCAGACATGCTGAGCAATGGCACTGGGGCTGGTTGAGTGGGGGCAGGCTGATCTTGTGGGGCAGGCCTACCCCATTGTGGTATGGAGCATTTCATGATGTAAAAATGGATAACATGGACACATTTTGATGGGATATAAAAATATAAAACAAACAAAAAAGAAAGAGAGATAAGGATTGGAATGAGAGAAAAATAAGAGAGAAGATAAGTACCTTCATATGTTACATACAATGCATTAATACAATTATTTGACTCTATTATCTTAACCTTTACTCTTAAGACTACCACCCTAACAGATAGCTGTTACATTTAAGACTAGCTGCTCCTATCAGATGCACACTGTACTATAGATTGCAAGTACTCCTTTACATGTGCATATATTGCACATATACGTGTTCCAGTTATCCAGATTACAGTTTACAGCAGGGCATGTGTGCCACTGGTATAAAGCTTTTACTCTAAACCTTTCAGTTACACATGATTGAAAAATTAACAGCATTATATACTTGGGAAGTGGGGTATTTGAACCCACCACCTCTGACTAAAGTATAATATTGTAGTCTTGGTTTGTGCTACAGACTAAAATGCATACTTGTTCTTAGAGTTGAGATATGCATGCTCAGTTTGATACAGCTATATACAATACCAAACAAGCTATCTTTAACTTTTAATGCTACAATAACACTACTCTTTTGTTGCATACATACCACATGCCTCCCTCATCCATGCCAATCTTGTGCCATGGGTCCAAACACTGCTCTCTCTTTCCATGGCAGCTGTGTAAAAAACAAAACATGACAGAATACCATTATGAATACCAGTCTTGCCTATTTCAGCTTTTAAGCCTTACAAGTACTCTCTTTAGTTGATACTTACATATCTGCAGGATGTCCTCTGTCCTAAACTCCTCAATCCAAGCATCAAGGGTACCCCTCTTCTTCCTCTGGAGGTCATTGTAGTGATGCCTACATTATTCACCAGTGAGGGGGATACTGGAGGCACTGATCACTGCCCAGATCAAACTATCCCAAGCCTCTGGCTTATACTGGCACCCAGAATATTTCCCTTGCAGTAACCTGCCACTGTGGTGTTTCACTAGGAGTCCAACAAAAATCTTGGACTCCTGGACACTCCATCTCTGAGCCCTAAATCTCACTCCCTCTTCATGAATGCCTGCCATGTTTATCATGGATCAAGAGTAATGCAGAATAATGGTTTCCTGCCAATTCCAGTTATCTCTTTTACTGGGAGTGTGCACACTGTTTGAAAATGTTGCTCACTGCTTAACATCACACAAACACGGTGTATCACGGTAAGCGGAGCGCAACAGTGGCAAGCAATGCAATGTCAGTGTTATTTGAGGTATAGTCAATTGTGTATGTGTGTTTGACAAATTTGAAGGTCATGGCAGTCCAGAGAGTAGAAATATACTTACAGGATAATAGTACACAGTATACCCACAGTCATACATTTGATAATAAATGTGATAATACATAGATAAATTCTGAAGGAACAGTATGCGAAGAGTGTTTTGGAGGTGAAAAGGGTGTCGGATAGAGTGATGTTTATGAAGCTGGAAATTGATGGTGTAATGATTAATGTTGTTAGTGCATATGCTCCACAAGTTGGATGTGCAATGGATGAGAAAGAAAAATTTTGGAGTGAATTGGATGAAGTGGTGATGACTGTACCCAAGGGTGAGAGAGTGGTGATTGGAGCAGATTTAAATGGGCATGTTGGTGAAGGGAACAGTGGGGATGAGGAAATGATGGGTAGGTATGGTGTTAAAGGAATGCAGAAGGTCAGATGGTAGTGGATTTTATGAAAAGGATGGATATGGCTGTGGTGAATACGTATTTTAACAAGAGGGAGGAGCATAGGGTGACATACAAGAGTGGAGGAAGATGCACACAGGTGGATTATATCTTATGTAGGAGGGCCAGTTTGAAGGAGATTGGAGACTGTAAAGTGGTGGCCGGAGAAAGTGTAGTTAGGCAGCATAGGATGGTGGTTTGTAGGATGACGTTCGTGATCAAGAAGAGGAGGAGGAGTGTGAGGGCAGCACCAAGGATCAAATGGTGGAAATTGAAAAAGGGTAATTGTGAGGTGGAGTTCAGGGATGAGTTAAGACAGGCACTGGGTGGCAGTTAAGAGTTACGAAATAGCTGGGTAACTACAGCAGAGCTAGTAAGGGAGACGGCTAGAAAGGTGCTTGGTATCACATCAGGACAGAGGAAGGACGACAAGGAGACATGGTGGTGGAATGAGGAAGTATAGAAGAGTATACAGGAAAAGAGATTGGCAAAGAAGAAGTGGGATTGTCAGAGAGATGAAGAAAGTAGACAGGAGTATAAGGAGATGAGGTGCATGGCAAACAGAGAGGTGGCGAAGGCTAAGGATAAGGCATATGAAGAGTTGTATGAAAGGTTGGACACTAAGGAGGGAGAAAAGGACCTGTACCAATTGGCTAGATAGAGGGACTGAGCTAGGAAAGATGTGCAGCAGGTAAAGGTGATAAACAATAATGAGGGAAACCTACTCACAAGCGAGGAGAATGTGTTGAGGAGATGGAAAGAGTACTTTGAGGGGTTGAGGAATGAAGAGAATGAGAGGGAGAGAAGGTTGGATGATGTGCGGATAGTGAATCATGACGTGCAGTGGATTAGCAAGGAGGAAGTAAGGATAGCTATGATGAGAATGAAGAATGGAAAGGCTGTTGGCCCAGATGACATACCTGTGGAAGCATGGAGGTGCTTAGGTGAAATGGCAGTGGAGTTTTTAACCAGATTGTTTAATGAAATCTTGGAAAGTGAAAGGATGCCTGAGGAATGGAGAAAAAGTGTTTTGGTACCGATTTTTAAGAATAAGGGTGATGTTCAGAGCTGTAGTAACTACAGAGGGATTAAATTGATCAGTCACAGCATGAAGTTATGGGAAAGAGTAGTGGAAGCTAGGTTAAGAAGGGATGTGATGATTAGTGAACAGCAGTATGGTTTCATACCAGGAAAGAGCACTACAGATGCGATGTTTGCTCTGAGAGTGTTGATGGAGAAGTACAGAGAATGTCAGAAGGAGTTGCATTGTGTTTTTGTAGACTTAGAGAAAGCATATGACAGGGTGCCTAGAGAGGAGTTGTGGTATTGTATGAGGAAGTCAAGAGTGTCAGAGAAGTATGTAAGAGTGGTATAGGATATGCACGAGGGTAGTGTGACAGTGGTGAGGTCTGCGGTGGGAGTGATGGATGCGTTTAAGGTGGAGGTGGGGTTACATCAAGGATCAGCTCTGAGCCCTTTCTTATTTGCAGTGGTGATGGACAGGTTCTCAGACGAGATCAGACAGGAGTCCCCATGGACTATGATGTTTGCAGATGACATTGTGATCTGTAGTGAGAGTAGGGAACAGGTGGAGGAGACCTTGGAGAGATGGAGATATGCTCTAGAGAGAAGAGGAATGAAGGTCAGCAGGACTAAGATAGAATATATGTGTGTGAATGAGAGGGAGGCTAGAGGAATGGTGAGGAGTAGAGGTGGCAAAGGTGGATGAGATTAAATACTTGGGATCAATAGTTCAGAGTAACGGTGAGTGTGGAAGAGAGGTGAAGAAGAGAGTACAGGCAGGATGGAGTGGGTGGAGAAGAGTGTCAGGAGTGATTTGTGACAGACGAGTACCTGTAAGAGTGAAAGGGAAGGTCTACAAGAGGGTAGTGAGGCCAGCTATGTTATATGGGTTGGAGACAGTGGCTTTGACAGAAAGGCAGGAGTTTGAGCTGGATGTGGCAGAGTTAAAGATGTTAAGATTTGCACTGGGTGTGACGAGGGTGGACAGGATTAGGAATAAGTATATTAGAGGGTCAGCCCA
Source organism: Protopterus annectens (assembly GCF_019279795.1). NCBI lineage: Eukaryota > Metazoa > Chordata > Ceratodontiformes > Protopteridae > Protopterus > Protopterus annectens. The sequence continues at coordinate 119,621,192 of NC_056748.1, read as the reverse complement.
GGTTGCAAGGTTTGGAGACAAAGCCAAAGAGGCAAGATTATGTTGGTTTGGACATGTGCTGAGAAGGGATGAGGAGTATATTGGGAAAAAGATGCTAAGGATGAAGCTACCAGGTAACAGGAAAAGAGGAAGGCCTAAGATAAGGTTTATGGAAGTGGTGAGAGAGGACATGCAGGTGGTTGGTGTGACAGAGCAAGATTCAGAGGACAGGAAGAAATGGAAACAGGTGATCCGCTGTGGTGACCACTAATGGGAACAGCCGAAAGAAGATGATGAATGTACACTATGTTAAAAGTGAGAGTGACTATAATGGAAAGTGGAACAACAGTAAAATTGTATGGAATATGCTGTATTTTAAACCAAGACCATGTGCATGGCAGTCCTACACTAAGACCTGTTGCTACAAGAGAGTTGAAAAAGCTGTTTATGTTTCAGTTCATTGTTATAAACTACAATGTCACAGCAGTAAAACAAAGGTTGCACACCCTGTATTTGGGCCCAGAACCAGCTGCACTCCAGCCATATACTTACACTTGCTGCCACAGGATTAGTTACATGATATTCCCTATCTTACTATTCATGCTTAAAGTCTTGCTGTTAACCGCAGTGCAACATCACTTAGCAGGTTTACCCAATGCATAGTAGCATTAATTGACTGCACCTGGGTTCTATTTTTTGCTGTCTGGGTCCTGTCTGCTTCCTGAATGGACCAGTTTCAGCACTGCTGCGCTTCACACATACCAGACAAACAGAGCCAAACCTGACATTCATTCTTTTATCCTTTTGCCCTGTTTGCTCTAATTGGTGCAGTATGCAAACCCTGAAAAAAAAAAAAAAAAGAAACATAAAAGGATTCAAACCCAGTACCATCTGTCCCCAAAAAAGGGAAAATATCAATGCATTAACACCTACTTCAACAGACTCAGTTAATTAGAAGGTGTTTTTCATAGACATGTGTAAACATTTTGCTACCTGCAAACCTGGTGCCTCAGTATTTTTTCCACACCTATATCACCTACGGTACAGAAAGTAATATCAAATGTTGCATCATATGCAATGCACATCAATCTGGTAACATGCAGAACTACAAATATTGACCCATAACCCTAACAAGCTTTATCTGCAAGGCAAGGGAAGGGATCAGCATGGACCTTATCTACAGGGACATAGGTGACCTTCAACAGACTTGAGTCAACCAGTGTTGTGTTTGTCAAGGATAGATCTTGCTTAGTGAACCTCTTGGACTTCTTGGATAATAACCCCAAAGACTTGGATGACAGATAACAGGACATACCTCCTATATTCAGTTATGCAAGGCCTTTGAGAATATCACACATTCATGTCTCATAGTTAAAATGCTCCATCTGGGAATTAAGCCATGCAGTACTAGATGGATGTCCAACTGGCTCAACAACAGAACACACACTCTTAGCATTGGGTATGCACCCCACCACTAGCCACTTACCAATGGAATACCCCAAGGATCTGTCCTGGGCCCTCAAATGTGTGGAAACTGCTTCCCTGAATCACAGGCAATGGTGGATGGCCTGTAGTTTACCATATTTGCAGATGACTGTTAATCAGATGCACTCATATAAATTCCCCCAATGATGGTAACATATTACAGAAGGGGCTAACTGAGATAAATGATTAGTGCCAAACTCACAGACTGGACCTTACAGCAAACAATGCCTCATTGTGCCCTTTCGCAATGAAGTATCCCTGCTAATTATGATATATATATAGCACCCCTCTTAGCTCAAACACAATGTTGTGACACTTGTGAACTCATGTTCAAAGCAATCTACACTTTAATCACTGTGTGTCCATAGTGTGGAGACACAAATTCTAAATTGCGTCCTCATACATATGGACATCATATCCAAGACCAGGGAGGTCATAGCTCTATTGTACTCCACCCTTATCAGAGCACTAATTGAGTGACTGGAAAATAATGTGACCTGAATGTCCTCTTTTCCTGAAAATATTCAGCAGTGTAATATGCTGTTGGAAAGATTGACTAAATTTGAGGAAAGATCAATGACTGCTAAAAAGCATAACATTTACAGAGATTTGCATGATTTCAGGAACAGTAACAATTTTTCATGACCAAAGGAATAAAGTACTGTAAAGAATAAAGTAGGGGGGAAAGACTTGAATGAAATATCAAAAAACATTATTGGGCAGTTTATATACTTTTTCTGTCAATGAATTAACCCATTCATTGAACAATCAGGATGGACATATATTGAATATTATACAATTACTCCTCTAAAACATGCACGCTGATTGGCCAGCCCAACCAGCGTGCCCGTTGTAAATCCCTCAATATACTAACGGAAAAAGGTCCGGTCGCACGGACTTTTTCCGTTAGTATAAAACACTGTCTCACTATGTTAAAAGAGTTTAACATAGCGATACAGGTTTAAAAAAAGCAATGCAGATCTCTTTTTTTTTTTTTAAAGCGCTATGTTAAACTCACTTCCTTATAGTGACACCAGTGTGTAAAGAGGATGAGATGCGCTCCTCCGTTACTTTTAAACCTGTCTCACTATGTTAAAAGAGTTTAACATAGCGATACAGGTTTAAAATAAGTAACGGAGATCTCCGTTGCTTATTTTAAAGCTGTCTCGCTATGTTAAACCCATTTAACATAGCGAAACAGTAAAAAGCAACGGAGATCTTACATTGTCCGTTGCTTTTGCCCACAGCTCTGATGTACTGCGTAGGCATGCGCAGTATATCAGAACTGCCGCGGAATACCAGACAGCTGTGGAAGGGCAGCAAAGAGGCATTATACAATGCCATTATTTAAGAAAAGCAATTATTTCTTTTCTTAAATAATGTCATTGTATAATAACCCACTTCTGGGTGTGGGTAATGCGGGATTTAACCACGGTTGTCTTTGTTTGGTCCCGAGGGCGAAACCACGCCAACCGTGGTTAAATCCCGCATTACCCACACCCAGGCGTGGGTTATTGCTATAATGATAACCTTCCAATTAATGTAATAAACAGCAGTGTTCCTGTACGATCAAACCATTTGAATACATCAGAAGATCAGCAAACAGTTACCTGTACCATGGATGTGAATGGTAGAGTTCAACCCATAGAGAATTTTCAGAAGCATCCAGTACCCCTCCAAATAAAATTACAGGAAGCAATAGAGGTAAAGACCCAAGACCATTCATGAGGCAGACTACAAATAAGAGGAAGTGGGACAAAAAGATGGCAAAGCAAAGGTCCACAGACTCAGAGCAAGTCCAAGCATCAAGGTAGTTAGATAAAGGACCAGTTGTGAGCGTATCAAGTTTGAAATTGACTGAGCAGGATGTATCGATGCTGAAAAAGGGACTACAGTTTATTTCCTCAAATAACAATACAGTGGTTGATGCTTTAACTGACTTGAGAATGTTTGTAAGGAATTCTAGTCTGAAATTAGTGTTTAAAGATTTCCTATCTACTGCTTCTCAGGTATATAAAAAAATCTAGCCTTTTTATTCCAGTCAATTGTCTGATAGTAGCTGCATTTAGTGAGGTATGTGAGCATGAGATTCATGAATGGTATGTCTAAAAGGACAAAAAGAAGTACTATAATTTAACTGTCCATGAGAATAAAGCTTTAAAAAATTACAGAATAATAAAGAATTTGTTATAAAACAAGCAGACAAGGGTGGGGCTGTGGTTATACAAGATAAAGTAGGGTCTAGAACACCAAACATTTAAAATGTTGAGTGTTCTAATATCGACCCATTTTCAGTGAATGCTGAAAATATTGAAGAAACAGAAAACCAAATTTTTTTCCTAGGGAAAGAATTTGGTTGTCCGTTTCTGTTGCTTCAGCATTTTCAACGCTCTGGTGGAAAGTTATAGATCGGGTTCATGTAAATTTGCGATTGAGTGTGGGTTAGGTTAGTTAGGGTTAGGGTGCGGGTTAGGTATGTGTGCAATTGTGTGGACATGAGGGTTAGGGTGGGTTAGGTTAGTTAAGGTTAGGGCATGGGTTAGGTATGTGTGCGATTGTGTGGACGTGAAGGTTAGGGTGGGTTAGGTGAGTTAGAGTTAGGGCGCAGGTCAGATAACTGTGCGATTGTGTGGACATGAGGGTTAGGACGGGGTAAGTGAGTTAGGGTTAGGGTGCGGGTGAGGTGAGTGTGCGATAGTGATGGACTTTAGGGTTAGGGTTTGGGTTAAGGCAAGTGGATAGTTAGTGGTGTGTGTATGGTTTAGTGTAGGGTTAGGTGTAAGAGTTTAGGTGTATGTGTGTGGATTGCTGTTTGTTTGGTGTGCTTGTGTTGTGTGTATGTGTTTTGGAACAACAAATGTTTTCTCTAGGAAAAAAATTTGCTGTTCTGAATGTTCAATGTTTAGTATTTTCAATTCGTAGGGTTCCATATTAGAACACTCGACATTTTGAATTTTCGGTGTTCTAATATAGACCCGATAAAGTAGCATATGGCACATTAATGTTTGAGCTTTTGAGTGATGCTAATACTTTTACTGAACTTAGTAGCTTGAATGTTTCTAAGTTTATAAGTAGTGTGAATATGGTTTATAAATTACAGTTAATTGGTTATATTGATATTGACTTATTTAACTATTTCAATGTTCCCTGCCCGATGGTACCTGCAATATATGAACTACCAAAAATACAGAAAAGTTTGGACCACCCTCTGATGAGACTGGTAGTATCAGGTGGTGAGTGGGTCACTGAACCCATTTCTCTTTTCTTACAATTTGTGTTGAGTAATTATTTAACCAAGGCGAAAAGTTATATAGAAGATACTGAAGATTTTTTTATCGCAGCTTTATGATTGGTTTGACACTCACAAAGAATGTGATTTTATTTTCGTCACCTTGGATATTAAATCATTATTTACAGAGATCCCCATTAGTTTTGGCATAGAAGCTATACGCAGTTTTCCTGTAAGAGCACAGATATGACTGATAGGAAAATTGAAACAATTTGTGAGTTACTTGAAATACTGTCGAATAATAATATATTTATGTTCTATGAGCATGTATATCATCAAAAGACAGGTATGGGTATGGCCATAGCCAGCACATATGCCAATATTACTGTAGCACAATTGGAAAATGACTTTGTCTACAACTGTTCACCAATATTCAGAGAAAAAATACTTTTTAAACGTCTTGTTGATGATATATCTTTGTTACGGGATGGAAGTTATTCAGATTTGAGCACTTTTATTGATTATTTAATTGAGACATCTAGTTTCTTACAATTTACAGCAGAATATTCTAAAGACAATATAAAATATTTAGACAGATAGGAAAAGAAAGGGAACAGCATTATAACTATGATTTATAAACAGGATGTGCTGGCAAATAAATGCATCCATAAAAAAGCATGCATGCACCACACATATTTAAAGGTATAGTCAAGAGCCAATTACTAAGGGATAGCCAACTTAATACAGATGATATGCAGTCTCTGAGTCAGAAGGATGAGATATTGGAAGAGTTTTATGAGCTAGGTTATGACAATACTTTATTGCAACAAGTAGAAAGAGAGGTCGAGAATACTAGCCAAGATAAAGATAAGCCATATTTTTCAGCCGAACACAGAGGTGCAGATGTTCCTATACACTCAGAGATACATGAACATATAACACATGTCACTACATGCAATAGAAGGTCGGATGGGATTAAAAATATAATAAGAAAAAATTGGGTTATTTTATTAACCATGCCTGAAGTTAAGAGAATTATAGGAGATAAACCACACTTTGCATATCAAAATTGCCCTAGTTTAAAACGTAGTTTATGTTATAAAGTTATGAAATGTCACTTAATAAAAAACAAGAATAATACAAAGGGCATATTTCCCTGTTTTGGTTGTACATGCTGTAAAGATTTTGAGAAGAATTATAATTTTATACATCCTATAACTGGGAAGAAATTTATGTTCAACTGCTATGCTACATGTAACACTTCTAATGCTGTATATTTGGCAAGTTGCATAAAATGTTCCTACTTTTATATAGGGAAGTGCACTAGAAGACTAAAAGATAGAATTATAGAACATAAATCAGAGATACAGAGAAAAGTGAATAGTAATGCCCTTTCTAAACATATAGGGGAAGAAGGTAGTGAACATAGTTTTTGTTTTAGATTAATAGACATTAAGTTGTGACATAAATAATGCCCTAGAGATTTGTGAATATGAATGGATTACATGGCTAAGAGTGGATTGTGGACCTGGTTTGAATACAGTTGTAAGTATCTAATCTATAATGAAAAAGATACAAATGATTTTAAAATAATTGTATATATAGTTTTTATGTTTTATTTCTTGTGTTGAAAATTTTTTTCATATATTTAATGTTGATTTTAGCAATAATTAGCTGGTTAATTAAATGTATTTTTTGATTGGGCTGTGTCACATGCTTGAACTATTTAAATGGAGACTTGTGTTTTAATTTACTATGTACACACTGAAGAAGGGCATCAGCTCAAAAGCTTTGTGGTGTTTGGAAAAAAAAATTGTTTGCTGTTGAGTAGATGAACGTGTCCAATATTTGGTGTTTTTTTGCATGTTGGCCTGATTTTGTACTCCATGCCTGTTAAATTTGGTTTTCTTCTTTGAGACAGTCACCAAGGCCATAGACAAGGGGAAGACAGTGCACACCTCCTACCTTAACCTGGCCAAGACTTTAGATACTATTCCCCACTCAGGTATAATAAATAAACTATCTCATCTAGGCAACAATCCATATGTTACCAGATGGGTATCAAACTGGTTCACTGATAGAACCCACCTAGTCAAAATAGGAGAAGCCACCTCAAATAGTTGACCTGTAACAAGTGGTGTACCCCAGGAATCGGTCTTGGGGTCTCTGCTGTTTGGGATATACTTCTCAGAGGCCAAATCTAATCGGCTATGGCTGACCAAGTTTGCAGATGACTGCAAGCTGGGTGTTGTCATCAATTCCCCTAGTGAAGTGGGCATCCTCCAAGAGCATCTCACCCAAACAAATGACTGTTGCCAGAAACATGGCCTCAAACTGAATGCCAAAAATGCATCGTCATCCCTTTTGGGATAAATGACGTCCCCATAAATTATCACATTGATAATAAGGCACTAAGCATGCAAACAGTCGTGAGGGATTTGGGAACCCACGTTAATAGCAAACTGACTTTTGACCACCATATTGCCTCTGTTGTATGGAAAGCTTTCTACATGGCTCACTTCATTAGTAAGGGTGTCTCAACCAGGGACAAGGTGGTCATAACATCCCTGTATTCTTCCCTTATAAGACCAGTTATTGAATACAATCCCCCTTTTGGCATGTACCTCACAAAACACATGCAGCAGCTAGAGAGACCACAGGGATTCCTCACCTAGAGAATCTAGGGCCTCAAACATCTACCCTACACATATAGGCTAAAATCCCTGTCCCTCTACTCAGTCTCCTACAGACTCCTCAAAGGTGACTTCTGTTAGGCATACAAAGCAATCTCAGACTCTACCCTGATGGGACTGCTGCATATCTGCAACTCAAGCTCCACTCGAGTAACTGATATGCGAGACCTCAACCTGGTCTGTGACATCAATTGGACTTATTGGCAGGACAGATTTGTGTCCCAGAAACTCTCCCTTTTGTGGAATAGAATCCCTCTCCACATAAAGTACCTCATTAAACCTTTTTAAGTGCAACCTGGATAAATGGATGGGGAACAGAAAATATACCCCTATGATTCCACCTATGTCACTGCTGGACAGTGGCATAAGATGCTGACTTGTCGGAACATGGGCTAAATTCTTGGATGGCTTGTAAGGGCCTCAGGGCCAGTAGCATAGTAACTTCCTATGATCCTATGAAAATGGTTAACCTTAGTGTTGGCTTTATTTGCTGATTTATAAAACAACAAAAGGCCAGTGAGACAAAATAAGTAACTGTTCTGTGTGTGTTTATGTAAGAGTCCTCCAAGTGAAATTGGTATGTGAGTGTCTGCATGAACACAGCCAAGCTCTGTACTAGCTCTACATCTTGGTGTGTTGGACAGGTTTGAGCCATGCCTGGTAGAGGTGGCATTTCATTGTTGTTGTCCCTGACCACAAGAACTAGCTCTGCCAGGAGTTGCACTGCCACCTACATCCCCAAGGGCAGATGCAGTGCTGCTACCTGAACTTGAATGATGTCTGCTGGATGAGCTCTCTTCACAGAGATGCCCAGAACCAAGACCCCATGGCCTGCCATGTCTGGGTGTGGACAGCACATTCACTTATGGAGCAGTGAAAGTGCTGCCACTATGGGACCATTGGCGGGCACGGCCACATTGGCTGACAGCAGATGATGTGGCTGACCTACACTCACAAGGATGCCGTTCTCCTCTCAGCAGATATTTCAACAGAGACACTGCTTATTCCAAAATATCATTCATTCATCCAATACAGTGAATAGGCAACACGGTGGAAGCAGTCACACATGTCAGACTGCACCACACCACAACACTGAGCATTTGTCTGTATCACCTATGGAAACATGCTTGTGCCTCCATGATGGCCCTAAACATACTTTGAGTGGCATGAGAACTGACACCTGCACATGGTGGAGGAGGGAAAGCAGGCCCCCTCTGAGCACCCCTATCAATCCTTCTTTGTGGTACCTCACCCACACTTTGGTTACAGCCGGACTCAACAGGCATTGAAGCCATACTAACCACACTTCTCTGATCAATATCCATTCTCCATCTGTCCAGTATCTGTGGGATCAGTGGACTGGGTAGGCAGAGGCCTACTGGTGGTGTCTGATGGAAAAGCTGGGGATGGCTGCATATCAACCTTTGTGTCAGATTCAACCTCTGCATCCCTCAACTGTGGCTTAGTTTGGCCACCATCATCATCAGAGTCTGCTAATACACTGACAGCAGGTGGCACAGGGCCCAGAGTCCCACTGTCATGATAACCTGTGATAAAAAGGCAAAAAACACAGAACTATATTAATACCTGCACTACTATACTGCAATATATGCTAACAAACTATGTTCTATATTACCTTATCGAAAAACATCTTCACTGAACACTTCTTCATTGAAAAATAAACAGCAAACTCCCAAATCTCCAAATGGCTGCTTTAGTGAAATTTTTCCCAGGGGAAAAAAATTGCTTGGCCAACCAAAAACCAAACAAACTTTCAAACCCTATAAAGTGTGGGACTTTGTCCCCCACACCCCCTAACTAAATATACCAACTCCAAGATCGCACTACAGTGGGGAAAAGGGCAAATTCCTGACGGTGGCCAAATGTGTTTTCCCCTGGGAAAAAATTTGCTGAAGTGTCTGTTCAAAAATTTGGGAGTTCATTGTTTATTGGTTGACTAAGAGGCATTCAATGAAGACATTTTTTGATAAGGTAATATAGACCCAAGAAACTAACAGTGCTGCCACTATTACAGACAGTACAGCAATACACATAATAGGTCTGAGATCTTTAAATTGCTCAGCAGTAATGACATAAAAATAATTGTCCTATCATCTGCAGAAGATATATTGCACTGTACTCTAGACGGTCCTGGAAGAAGTTAAGCAAGAAGTAAGGGCAAAATCATCACAATTAACAGTAACACTGGGGTAATACATTTACCCCTTTATATGTGCATTAAGTCTATGTTCAACATCAACATGGCTGAAAACTTCAACCTAAATTTATAACTGTAGCAATCTTTAATCCCCCCATAAAAGACATGTGACAGAATTAACTCATTCATTTCAATTGTTTTACTATACAACAGTATTCAATTGTTCAGATAACAAAGCTTACCTGGAAGCTTCTCTTGGCACCTGCTTGCTGGCTTGGAAGGTTGCGCCCACATCCAGTACATGCTGTCCTGCACTGCCATGGGAGCTGCCTGGATCTGTGATGTTGGCCAGGAACTGTTCATTGGGGGTTAGTGGGGGTTCCCTAGCAGGCCCTCCCCAGTAGCTATTTGGTCACAGCCCAATTCAGCTGCTCACCTGCATACAGTTGTGATCATGTCAGTGGCCCTGTGACACACCTGTTCATATTTTCTGCCATGGCAACCTACATCATTCATATTTTGTGCAATATGCTGGCATATTTGCATCCTAAATGCCAGATCTCCCCATTCCGTTTCCAGGAGAAAAACACCATGTTGCAGAAACTCATCCATGATAATCTGATTTTTCTGCATCAGTGAAGGGGGGGGGGGGTCTATGTGGCTTGACACATCCGAGTGACATACTTGTAGGTGTCCTAAAAGACAATGGAAGTATAATACACATAAGTATCAAATAACTACAAAATAACTGTTTCCAGATAAAACAGAAAAGGTATCCAGTCAGTATTACCCACTGGAGAAACACACAACAGTCTAGAGATGTGAAATACTAACAACAGGCAGGATACGAAACAATGAGAGTAACAAGAGCAACAAATTCTTGTTTGTGCCATAACAGTAACTCACCTTTGCTGCCCCTCAAAAGAACTGTCCAATCTTATTTGTGCCATAACAGTACCTCATTTTGCTCTCCATCAACAAAAGAACAGACAAATTACCCATTCTGTTAACAAACCATCTTTGAAATGATAAAAGTTCTATCAAAGGACCTGTTCCTGAAACATTTCTACATATTTAACAGACAACATTCTATTTTCATCTATTGGCAATCATGTGTAACTCTGAAATGGCTTGACAAACATGTCCAAGACATCAATACACATCTAACAATTGCATGCACATAGTGCAAAATCCTTTGCTTTAGTTTTTTCTTAAATGCATTCCAGCATATGCAGTATGTAGGCGACAAAATGGGAACATATCTGCTGAAGTTCAGTACTACTCTGTACAGATATATCCTGAAGACAAAGCATTTTTACAGTCTTCCAAACAAATGCAACTCTCCTCAACATCAGTTTGGTGAGCTACAGGGTTGCCTTTTTACATGGTGTAGATTGTAAATGGATTGCATCTATCTTTGTCTGTGTTTCACAGATGCTAATTACAGAAAAGCAGCTGAACTGCTTGCTAATCAACCAATCCAACACAGTGGAGCTATTCGACAAGCTATAAAGTATCCATGTAGATTCCATGCTTCTTTTTCCTGCCGATTTCAAAACTTTGAGAGTACAGACACAGAAAGTCTACACAGACAGAATGTTAGGGGCTGCTGCTGCTTTAATCTATGTGTATGTGCTAGAGGCTGAAGCTAATGCTGCTGCTGCTGTCGATAGGCCTATGCCGAGAAGGAAAAGATTTTTCAGGCTCTGTTTAACTTTACACAACCTACATGACATGGAAATTGTAGAGCACTACAGGGTGGACAGGGACACACTACAAGAACTCTGCGACCTCTGCCACCCTCAACTCAGAGCCAGAGTCAGCCAAGAAGAACCGATCCAAGTGGAAACTAAGGTATTTGTAGCCCTTAGAATCTTAACTACAGGTATCTTTCAGAAACCAACAGGGGACATGCTGGGGGTGTCATAGTCATCAACATCTAGCATCCTCCACCAATTCCTGGATGCTAAGCTCCCAACATTCCATTGAGCACATATATTTTCTCCATAGTTCTGAGGAGAGGGCCAGAAATATGCAACAGTTCTACTGGGTACTGCACTACCCTGAAGTACTGAATGCTATAGAGCAAACTCATGTAGAAATTATGGAACCAATTGGGGAACAAGGTAGATTCTACATTAACAGAAAAGGCTATGACTTTATCAACTGCCAAGTCATATGTAATGCAATGGGAATAATCTTGAATGTGTGTGCTGGCAACCCTGACAGTTACCATGACTCACATATCTGGCACACCTCCCAACTGTACCAGATGTTTGAGGGTGGGATGTCCCACAGGGTCATTTACTAGGGGATGCAGGCTGTGCACTGTTACTGTCACTGATGGCACCCATCAGAAATGCATACACACCCACAGAAGGATGCCATAATGAGGCATATGCTCAAACCAGAAATGTAATAGAGCATATGTTTGGGCTGCTGCTGTCATGGCTCTGGTGCCTAGACACATCTGGGGAGCCCTGCAGTACAATCCATGGACATGTACAGAAATCTTCACAGTATGTGCCATGTTACACAATATAATCCTGTGGAAACAGCTGCAGCAGGATCAGCAAGGGGAAGTGGCACACATTCCACCACCAATGGCAAGGTCACCACAGTCACAGGCAGATGAGGAGTCAGAGGGGGAACCACCAGCTGCTGTGGGTGTAGGCAGACAAAGGTGTGCTCAGTATGCCCTTGTACTCTCACTCACTGCCTGGGGGCTTAAAACCTTCCTCCTATGCACATAGATATAGTAACACTGATGTCAGGCAATTCGCACAAACTTTACATCCCCATGTATTCGCTGTGTACTGCTTGCATCTGATAGAGTCAGCCCTGAACTAACATTGTGGCAACTGCTGTAATTACAATGTAAGTCCTGAACCTGGAGTGCATTGTTTAATAATATCATGGCATATCCTTGTATGGCATCCCTTGGTACAGTACGCAAGTAAAAGGTGGGAGCTTTGCCCAGAAATTACCTTAACATGTAACAGGAGAGACTTATTTGTCCATTAGTAAGTAGTAGGCCTCAGGCATCAAAGATTCACACATTCATACCTCTCAAAAGTGCTGATAATCACTGCATGCTAACAGCTTAGCACCATACATTTGTACTGGAAAATCATTAAAGAGAGAAGTTAGAAAGTATTGGTACACATTCTAATGTCAAACCCTCATAAGATCAAACATAGACAGGTGTAAAACAAGGAGAGTAACAAGACCAGCGTATCCTTGTTTGTGCCAGAACAGTAAATCACCTTTGCCCCCCCAAAAGAGAATTCTGTACTTGCTTGTGCCATCTAACTTGCCCTTCAGTTGTTCGCAACTGTATATCATAGTATCCCCAGTTAATATCCTCACACATTTTAAAGCCAATGATACAGAATGACAAAAATCACAATGGCCAAAAAATCCCAAATGTTCACAATTTAATAAGACTTGGCGCCTCGGCAAGAGAGCCTTCCAAGACTAAAATACATCAAACACACACAGCAGATTAAATAACCATACCAATATCAATTAAACAATTAAAAAAAAATTAAATTAAATTACCATCACTGAATTACATACCTCCAGTTACATTCCTTGTTAAGCCCTAAGGGCTCTAAAGTGCTGTATTTCAAAATAAAAAGAGTTTCTTTTTTTAAAAGTTTATCCTTTAAATGAACACATTCCTGCAAGCCTATCTCAACCTTTTCCAGAACACAGCCTTGCAAATCTTCAGGACTGGAGTTAATGTAAAGATAAAAAATGTCCCCCCAAAGGACTATCCAGTTTTTTACTTCTTATATCTCTAACATGCTTGTGAAGGTATACCTTAAAACTTCTTACTGTCTCCCCAATATAATATAAGTTACAGGTACACCTAAGAGCATATATAACTCCTTCTGCATCACATGTATAAGTCACATTAGTCACAAATCTCACATTGTTAATAAAAGAAAAAGTAGGGACCAACTTCTTACAAATGGAACACTTATTGCAATTCATAGTACCTTTACTTACTAAACTATCTCTACTAATGCTGACATCTGGTGGAACAAAAAGATTATGCACCACCATGTCAGCCAAATTTCTGGCTCTTTTATAAGACACATTTACATGGCTGGACAAGACTTGACTTAAGTCTTTGTCCCTTAGTAACATAGGCCAGAACTCTCGGACTTTTCTGACCACCTCATCTGTTATCACATTAAATGAAGTAACAAAATAAATTTCCTTTTTATCTTGGGTATTTTGTATTCCATTTATACTATTCCTATTTCTTTTCTTACAAAACACCTCCAAATTCCTATTATTTCCTTTTGAGAAAATAGCATTTCTATTAACAAATCTCTTATTTATAATTTTAAGTTTTGCCTCACTCACCATATTCACATCATATCCTCTCTCAATAAACATTTTTTTTCTGTCTGTAAAATTTCATTATTAAAGGCATCATGGATTATCTCTAACCTTGGAATTTGTATAACTTGTTAAGTATGTAACCACTTGTATATATTGTATTTGTAATCTTAACTGCTTATCTTGGAGCTTTTCTCCCCAGGCCTCTGCTGAAAATGGACATGAATCCAGTTGGACTATCCTGGTCAACAAATGTAAAATAAATAAATAAATAAATCATCACTACTACACAATTTATCAATTCTTAAGAATTCATTATATGGCAGTACTGAAATTAAATGGCATGGGTGACAACTACCCCCAAAAATAAACAAATTTCTCTGATCTAACGTCCTATGTATTCCAGTGTCCAGTCCATTAAGTTGGATAGCCAGAAAATGTACCTGGGCACCCATCTGAATACCATGAAACTGGAGACCCATATTATTCACCTGTAGGTCTTCAACAAAAATAGGTGCCCTAGTTTGATCACCCAGACATAAGAAAATCAAATCATCTATAAATCTGAAATAACAAATTACCTCAGATTTATAAAAATCATGTAGGTATATGTACTCTTCTGAAAAGAAAAGTAGAGCCAGCACAACGTGGTCTAGAGGCAAGAATTTTATTATATGGCAAAAAAACAGCGGCAGTCATAACAATGCCTTGGTGTAAAGAAAATTCCACAAGCAGCCATATTTATTACACATGTTAAAGAGAGCAACTCTATTTGATTGTCTGGTCATAATTGCTCATTGAGCCCTGGTGGAAATAAACCACCTAACCTGATTATCCCTCTTTTTTCTTTCTGGTTCAAAATAGTATGCCAGCCAATCTTATTTCCTTTGTCACCATGAATAATATCAATAATCGTAAATCTAAAAAATGCAGATGGATGTATTAATACATGTTTATAAAGAGCATTACTGATTTTCTTGTGTTTGGTGTCACTCAAATGTTCGTTGATGCGATATTTGACTGGTCTGGACGTCTGACCCACATAAAAAGCCAAACACGAGCAGGTTGCTAGATATATCACCCATTCCCTGGAACAATTTGCAAAAAATCTAATGTCATAAACCCTGCCAGTGTTCTGACTACTGAATTGTTTGGTTTTGTCTACTTTAACACAATGTCCACATGGAAAACAGCCAAAAAGGAGTCCACCTGACAAGCTGGCCTGATGTAGTACTGAGGAGTTAGCTGACCCATGTTTATAATGGTTGAGATGCAACCCTAATGTTTTGCCCCTTCTATATCCAAAGAGACATCTTTCTTGAAGCATATTAGCAAGTCTATCATCCGACATAAGAATGTTCCAATTCCGCTGAACAACTTGAGAAAGTATATGAGTATTCCATCCATAAATTATCAACCTGATCGGTGATGAGTCCTGGGTGGACTTATCCTTGTATGCCATAAGTTCACTCCTATCTAAAGATGAAACCTCCCAACAGGCCATAGTGATTATACCTGGCTTATACCCCCGGGTTTTAAATCTATGTACCATATCCTGCCTAAAATGTTCATGTTTGTAGGGATCAGAACAAATGCGCTTAATTCTAAGGAATTTTGACTTTGGGATATTGCGTATAATATGGGGTGGATGATAAATGGAAGCATGCAACAATGAATTGTATTCAGGATATTTATGAAATACTTGGGTATCCAAGGTGTGATCTGTATTCCTTGTTACCAGAACATCTAGAAATGTAATTTGATTCATATCATAATTGCATGTAAACTGAATGCCCCATTTATTGCCGTTAATATAATCCATAAACTCCAGTAGAAAAGCAACATCAGCTTTCCAAACTAACCAACAGTCGTCAAGATAATGACACCAAATATCCATTTCAGTCAGATATAGATTATGAAGCGGATCATAGATAAGTTGTTCCTCTATATATGCCATAAACAAATCAGCATAAATTGGGGCAAAAGATGCCCCCATGGCCATCCCCCGTGTCTGCTAAAAACAATTGTCTTTATAATAAAAGATATTTTTGGTTAGTATGTGTTCTGTTAGCCCAATAAGAACAGTATTAAAACCCGGTGGGTGCAATTCCGATACAGTCAACCAATGTTCTGTGGCCAAAAGCCCAGCCCAATGAGGTATGTTAGTGTACAGGGCCAACACATCTAGTGTGCATAAAGACCACCCTGGCTCAATCTATCAGCTATAATTTGTAGAAATTCTGTCATATCCTGGATGTGGGCTCTAACGTATTTAAGTAATGGATGAAGGTATTGTGTTAAATACACTGATAGTGGTTCTGTGAGGGAGCCCCGACCAGATACAATCGATCTTCCAGGGGGATCAGAAAGGGATTTGTGAATTTTAGGGAGCAAATAGAGATACTGTCTCTGGGGATCAGATACCATTAGATGTTTAGAGGTGGTTTCAGATATAATCCCTTCCTCCACTGTCAGGTTTATAAATGCATCAATCTGTTGTTTAAATGTACTTGTGGGATCCAGGGGCATGGGCATATAATATCATCTGTTATTCAGTTGTCTAAGGGCTTCAATGTCATATTTCTCCCAATCCATTACAACAGTAGCACCCCCTTTCTCAGCTGGCAAAATGACAATATTCTTGTTGGCCTTAAGTCCCTGTAAAACTAATTGTTGATTCTTTGAGAGATTGTGTGGTTTGCGCTCCATGTCCCAATAATGTAGATGTAGATCTTTGAGTACTTTGTTCATAAATGATTGAACTACTGGCTGCATTGGGGGCATAAAACTGGATGTATGGGAAGAAAAAGGTTTGTTAGCTGAAACATTATCATGCTGTTCAAAAAATAACTTCAAATTTAATGTGCGACAAAATAGCAGCAAACACGTCTTCAGGCACAAAAAATGCAGGGACAAAATTGAGATCTTTATTCAACAAATCCACTTCAGTAGGTGGAAGAGAAGATGAAGAAATGTTAAGAACATTCTTACATTCACTTATCTGTTGCTCATTATTTCTATAAGGTCTCCACATTTGGTATGCCCATGATGTTTGTGCCCTGCCCTATGTTTGCTGACCCTAAAGGGAAGTCTGTGTTGCTGCACTTGGGTGTAGGTGAAGTCATGGTATGTGATGCTTCAGAGTCAATCATTGATGAGGACTCTTCCCCTGAGGTCACCCCAGAAAGTGTAGCTGTTTTTCTTAATATGGACCTAGGTCACTTTCTTTTTATTTGGTTTGGTCCAGATATTAGTAAATTTAACATTTTTCTGTGGTCCAAAGGGTCTACCCCAATCATAATCTGCCTGATCCCTATTGATCTTATGTATCTTCCTCTCCATCAATTGTTTCTCTAATATCAGTAACTCCTGGCTTAATTGTTGGAGGCATGTTTGGTAACTGGCTTGTCCCTCAAATTGTTTTGTCTCCTCACATAATTTTGTGACTTCGATCAAACTGTGATCTATACACCGATTGTAATATGAGGCCAAGGCTTCTACAAAATCCATAGATGTTTGTTATTGTACCGAGGACCATTGCTGTTCAAGGTTTTGATCCACAGTGGGCACCAACGACTGAATCCGGACCCGAAGTCCTCTAGGACAAATATTTTTGGCTAAATAAGCCTTAAAAATATGAAGGTGCCAAACATTAGTCCTTAAGGACTTCATGCTTCTGGATAATCTATAAAACACCTCATTATAATTTGGCATAGGTTGGTTATTATCAGACACATCAGGCAAATTGCCTTGTGTTCCCAAACCAAAAATCCCAATGTCATCACGATCAGAGGACAGTCACGTAAGATCCTAGGTGAATAATAATACCCAATATCAAATAACAAAAGATTGTGTATTCCATAATCTAGGACAGGGGTATGCTATATGATGGAGATTAAGACAGGAAATGTATATAAGCCATTTATAAATAATTGTAACAATTATACATGCTCATAGGACAGAACATACAGTTAAGCTTATACCTGTTAAACCAGACCCAAAAATCAACCAAACACTAGGAAAACCAACAATAAGCCAAAAAGGCTAAAAACAAACACTAATGCCGCAGGGCTGTATCCAATGTGGTTGTACACCCAAAGTCAGAAGTAACTACAGAGGACAAT
The DNA here is from genome assembly GCF_019279795.1 of Protopterus annectens. NCBI lineage: Eukaryota > Metazoa > Chordata > Ceratodontiformes > Protopteridae > Protopterus > Protopterus annectens. The sequence continues at coordinate 119,603,171 of NC_056748.1, read as the reverse complement.
AATAGCCACCACACCTAAAAATATAGAGTCATAAACAACTGGACATAAGGTTTGTGCTATTCATCCAAACCTAAAATATTGTGTTGCTACATACCTTTAAAAATTCCAGTCAATAATCAGAAATCTGTACCCAGAGTACAATAATAGCCACTACTTAATATAGGCAAATTGCCAGGTACCTAAATAAATCCTAGTTCCATATATATTGGTAAGTAGTGCTACACATCTCTGTGGTATCCAAATGTATGGATCTCTGATTTATACAAAAACTTTGGGATGGCCGCCCTTTAAAAATACCTTCAATAAACAATAAAGGGCAATATCAGCCACAGCGTAAATAGTGTGACCAGACCGAAAAACTAATTGTCGGTAGTAAATTCCACCTGTATGTGATCAATAATAAATCCGTATTAAGAGGTATACAAAATGGTTGTCATATAATACGTTACATCAAACTAATCCCACACACTGTTAAAATAATTGCTGGATGATGCTGTCAGCAGTACATTTCTGGCCAACAGTAAGCAAAACCCGTCCAACAATAGACCCGAAACACAAGTTATACCGCTTTGGATATGTTGTAATCTGAAGTAATACATATGTGTGACAATATACTAGTCCTTCCTAATATGTTTATCTTGACAAATACCAGAAATTAGATAAGGTTGGTATATAATGTCATCAAAACACATAGCACAAATTTCTGTCCAGACACATATACATCTAAATAAATGTCCAAAATGGAGCCACTCTAATAAAAAGTAAGAAATGAATTTCCCAGTTATTATACAGGCAAGCCAAACATAAAGGCAATATTTGAAACAAATATGGACCCAAAAAATGAATTGTGGTCTACAATTAAAGTCCAACTGTAAATAAAATACACATAAAGATGGCTTATAATAATCAAAACACTCCTGAGATAACTCCAAACAAGGAATAATTTAATCACAAAAAGCGTGACCTGCAGGTCAGTCTATAAAGAGCTGCTTACGCAGTTCTTGTCTAAACTTCATATAGTTCATTAACACACCAATGCCCCTATTCATGACAAAGAATTGGAACATTCTTATGTCGGATGATAGACTTGCTAATATGCTTCAAGAAAGATGTCTCTTTGGATATAGAAAGGGCAAAACATTAGGGTTGCATCTCAACCATTATAAACATGGGTCACCTAACTCCCCAATACTACACCGGTTTTGTCTACTCTAACACGATGAACACAATGTCCACATGGAAAACAATCATCCAGCTTTAGTCCGTCGCATATCGCCTACTCAGAGGTGATCTCTGCCTAACATACAAAGCTATGTCAAACCCAGAGCTGTCGGACATGCTCCACTTAAAGAAATCCCAATCCCTCCGAGCAACATGCTCTAGGGACCTAAACATTGTCACCACAATAAACAGAACATGCCGGAGGGATAGATTCCTACCCCAGAGACTTCCCATACTCTGGAATAAACTACCCAACTATATCAAACAAAGCTCCTCATTAGCACTCTTCAAGAAAAATCTTGATGATTGGATGGGAAATAGGAAATTCACCCTGGGGATCACTTCTGTGGCTCTGCTCGACAGTGGCACAGGAAAATAATTTTCTTGGGTGGCAAAAGCCAGGGTACCTTTTTGGCTGGGCTTGTATAGGCCCTAGGGCCGATAGCCTAGTACCTACCTATGAACCTATGAACACCAGGCCAGCTTGACAGGTAGACTCCTTTTTGGCTGTTTTCCATGTGGACATTGTGTTCATTGTGTTAGAGTAGACAAAATCCAATAAGGCAAATACATCTGTAGAGACGAGGCTCTGGTTTCAAGAAACCAGTTTTATTGTAGTCAGACCGACACACACAAGCGCTTTCACAATCAGTTTCCTCAGGTGAATAAAGTGTGATTATTTAAAACACCTATTTTATAGCAATAAAAATATCACATGACATGTGATACTTAATTTAAAGTGACATCTGCATTTCATGAAATAATCCTTCCAGTAAAGTGCATATGAAGTACTTATATATATATATATATATATATATATATATATATATATACTCATATAAGTTCATACAAAAGTATCAAAACAATCATACACAAAAACTACAAATCATATACATATGTCTAAAACTCATTAAAACATTAAAATTCATCTACGTAGGTGTCGTGCTTTTAAAATAAGTCTCAGTGGGACATGGCACATCTGCCCTAAGCCTTATGATCCACTCTGCTTCAAGTGTTTCAGTTCTTGTTCTGACATCACCTCCCCTCCTATTTTCATAACATCTACCTATTGTCATAAACTTAAAATTATGATGTATATCTGTGTCTTTGACATGTTTCGCTAACGCATTACACACACTTTGCTTCCTGATGTGATATAAATGTTCCCTGATCCTGAGTTTGCATTGCCTATCCGTTTTTCCTACATAAAATTTGTAACACACTTGACAGACAGCTAAATAGACTAAATGGGAGCTGTCATGTAGCAGATACCCTAAACTGGAACTTCTCACCTGTATCTGCGTGCATAAAATCTATCTCTTCTGAGATATATTTGCAGTATTGACAATTTCTACAAGCTTTGGTACCTCCTATATTCTGTGTCCTGATATCATCTCTGGTAGTACATAGCCTTCTCTTTAGAGATTTCTTATTTTTAAAGATAAATTGTGGTTTTGCATTTTGCATTTTTCTCCATTGAATTCATATTGTTGATAGTATGAAACGTGATAGATGTTTATTTTCTTTTAATAAAGGCAAAATCTTATCTGCTTTCTTTAATCATTTCAAACACTGTGATACCAAAACCAGTCACACCACACAAACTACATTATCAGGAGAACGTTTACTTGGATGCTTTCCTTGCAGACATTGCACATATTGCACGAAGCTACTTAAAACCAAAAGTTTCACAAGCCAAAATACCCTAGAGGTGTACACTATAAAACTCTTTGCCAATTGTTCCTCTGATTGGGTCATTTACTTGGCCAAGTGCAATTGTTCTGCATTTTATGTGGGTCAAACTTCAAGACCATTGAAACTATGTATATCTGAGCATCTCAGTGATATCAGGAATAAGAGGGAAACAAATGCCTTATACAAACATTCTTTAAATCATCATAATGCATGTTTCAGTTTCATCATTATTGACAAAATTTTGAGATCGAGAAACAATAAATTAGGTTGGCATGATTTATTGAATTCAATGGAGAAAAAATGGATTATTAAACTTGGTTGAGCCTGGTCTCAATGAACATTTGTAATGAAGCACATGATTCAAGGAATTTATTATAAATAGGTTATTTTTTTGTATTCAATTTAAACACTGAAGAAGGCTCTGTAAAGTAACTGCCGAAACCGGTCTGTTGAATAGAACCTCATACTTTTATTAAAGTATTTTCCATTAATTCTATGTCCCTTGTTTGGTGGTCCATTTTTGCTTTGTGTACTTTCCCTTTAGGACCCTGCAGCTACCGTACTCGCAGAGGCTGCTTCATTTTCGCTTATTGACCATGTCCCCTTGAGACCTGTTTTAGAAGCACGACCCCTACGTAGATGAATTTTAATGTTTTAATGAGTTTTAGACATATGTATATGATTTGCAGTTTTTGTGTATGATTGTTTTGATACTTTTGTATGAACTTATATGAGTATTTATATTTATATATATGAGTACTGCATATGCACTTTACTGGAAGGATTATTTCATGAAATGCAGATGTCACTTTAAATTAAGTATTACAAGTCATGTGATAGTTTTATTGCTATAAAATAGGTGTTTTATCTAATCACACTTTATTCACCTGAGGAAGCTGATTGTCAAAGCGCTTGTGTGTGTCGGTCTGACTATAATAAAACTGGTTTCTTGAAACTGGAGCCTGGTCTCTACAGATTTATTTGCCTTATTGGATTCTTTGGATTTATTTTCTGTCACAGTAGACACCCCTGGAATTTGTTGGTTTGTGCTGTAGAGTAGAGAAAATGAAACAATTCAGTAGCCAGAACACTGGCAGGGTTTATTACATTAGATTTTTTTACAAATTGTTCCAGGGAATGGGTGATATATCTAGCAACCTGCTCGTGTTTGGCTTTTTATGTGGGTCAGATGTCCAGACCAGTCAAATATCGCACAAGCGAACATTTGAGTGACATCAAACACAAGAAAATCAGTAATGCTTTCTATAAACATGTATTAGCACATACATTTGCATTTTTTTGATTTACGATTATTGATATTATTCATGGTGACAAAGGAAATAAGATTGGCTGGCATGCTATTTTGAACCAGAAAGAAAAAAGATGGATAATCAGGTTAGGTGGTTTATTTCCACCAGGGCTCAATGAGCAATTACGACCAACCAATCAAATAGAGTTGCTCTCCTTAACATGTGTAATAAATATGGCTGCTTGTGGAATTTTCTTACACTGAGGAAGGCATTGTTACGACTGCCGAAACCGGTCTGTTTTTTTGCCATATAATAAAAATTCTTGCCTCTAGACCACGTTGTGCTGTCTCTACTTTTCTTTTCAGGTCCAAATTATATTTTTTGAGCCGTGCACTTGCCATACCTGCAGGGTGTTGTATTTTGGATTGCTGTATGTACTCTTCCTCAAACATAGCCATAACTAAGTTTGCATACATAGGGGCAAAAGCCCCCGATAGCAGTGCCTTGTAGTTAATGGAAAATCTCCCCATTAAACACAAAAAAATAAATTTTCAAGGAAAACAAAAGCAAAACCATATGAAAATGAGATTTGGGATGGTCAACTAAAAAACGAAGCAAGGCTGACATGCCTGCACTATGTTTAATATTAGTGTAAAGACTTTTTACATCAAGACTCAGCCAGTACATATTACTATTCCATGTTACATCCTTAATTTTTTCTAAAAAATCCTGGCTGTCTTTATTGTAAGAAGAAATGCCCATACATGTTTTTAAATATTCATGCAGTAAAATGCCAACATTTTGCAAAAAGTGTTTCTCTGCTGAACCAATAGGTCTACCACTTAAATTTTCAAAGCCTTTATGTATTTTGGATAGACAATACAATACTGCAATACTACTATATTCAACATTAAATTCCTTTTCAACATCATAAGTGGAGAAATAACCTAAGCTATGTCCCTTTTCAAGGAGACATTGATATTCTCTAACAGATTCTTAATATTTCAAAATATCACATTTTTCATATATTTCTTTGTTATTTGAGTGGGCATAACACGTTTAAATATTGAATATAATGTAAAACAACAGTACAGTTGCCTTTATCTGATGGCTTATTCACCAAATTTCTGTTCCTACAAATCAGAAAAAGCTTGCCATTGTTCTAAAGCTAAATTATAACATGGTTCAGTTTTGTTGTTAACACACTGCCAATATAATTTTTCAACCTCAAAATTTAAGGTTGAAATATAACTTTGTATATTGTTATTAACAAAAGGAGGCATAAAAGAACTCTTCACATTAATACAATTAGTGTTCAGGTTACTATAAGCATAACCAATATGTTCCTCAGGACTACCCAACTCATCCTGAAAAGAACAACAAGAATAAAAGGAATCATCATCTAAACTCAAGTCTACATTACTATGTTCCTTAACATCACATCTTGTTCGCAACTGTAAATCATAGTACTCCCAGTTAATATACTCACACATTTTAAGGCCAGTGATATAGAATGGCTTACACACTGCATGCATCAGAGTACTGGTCAGATAACTGATGAATGACCAAGAAATACAGAAAGGTAAGACAGAGCTGTATATTTGCAAGAAATAATCATAACAGGTTGTGCTATCACTAAGTGCACTATGTCTAAATATAATAAAATTAATAAATGTACAAATAATAGTTTATGGCTTGATATCAGTGTACAGTCTGTTGCAGTTGGTTGTATGAAGAATGACTTTAGTTCTTTGCTGCAAAACTCTTTGTGTGACAAAGAGGGATAAGGCACACGTTCTGTTTTCTGAAGGTGCATTGGCGTGACAGTTGAAATCCAGACCTATGTAGACATATCTCATGTGTACTAACATTTTCTATTGTGTATGTTATATATTGCTTTTCCTCATTTCAACTATTTCTTGCTTTTTTTCTTTTTTTGCCAGTATTTCAGTGATGTGTTGCTTAGCTCAAACACAGGAACCTGAGAAAAAAAGAATGTCAGGCTTGCTTGTGCTTATTGCATTTAAGAGAAGTGCAGCAGTGCGCAACCTGGACAACTAGGTTGTAGGATAGGGTGCACAACTTTTTTCACTGTTGTGACAATGCACTTATAGCATTATAGCAATGAACTAAAACATGAATAGCTGTTATTTCAGTTCTCTTGTGGCAACAGGTGGAAGGGTAGGGCTGCCATACACATGGTCTTGGTTTCAAATACAGCATATTCCATAGACTTTTGCTGTTGTTCCACTTCCCATTATAGTCAGTCTCACTTATAACACTTGACATAGCATATATGATATTAATTATATACATGAGGGATGAGATGCTAATATAGTGTCAGTTATTTATTTATTTTTTTTATCTATGTATTATCACTTTTATTATCAAATGTATGACTGTAAGTATACTGTGTACTATGTCCCTGTAAATATATTTCTGCTATCTGGACTAGCATGACCTTCACATTTGCCTAAAATATATACACAACTACCTAACCTTACTGTGTAATTTTTCACTGCTTGCCACTGTTGCACATTGATTAACATTGTGGAAACACATTGCTCGTCAGTGTACACCCGAAAGCACCATGACTGCATGATGGTAAGTGCTGTGCAAGATTTATAAAAGTGTGCACACTCCCAGTAAATGTGATGACTGGAAGTGGTGGGAAACCATCAGTCTCCACTGCTCTTGATCCACGGAAGAAATGGCAGGCATTCATGGAGAGGGTGTGAAATTTAGCGCTCAGAGATGGGGTTGTCCAGGAGTACAAGATTTTTGTTGGACTCCTAGTGAAACACCATTGTGACAGGCTACTGCAGGGGGACTATTCTGGGTACCAGTATAAGTTAGAGGCTTGGGACAGTTTGGCCCAGGCTGTGGCCAGTGCCACCAGTATCCCCCACACTGGTGACCAATGTAGGCATCACTTTAATGACCTTCATCAGAGGAAGAAGGGTGCCCTCAATGCTTAGACTGAGAAATTTAGGACAGAGGACATCACACAGATGTGAGACTATCAACTATAGAGAGTAATTGTAAGGCGTGCAAGCTGAATAAAGGTAAGAATGATATTCTGTTCTGTTCTGTTTTTTTTTCACAGCTGCCATGGAAAGGGAGTGTAATGTTAGGACCCATGGCACTAGATCTTTGAGGATGAGGGAGGCATGTGGTATGAATCTAGATGAAGAGGAGTGTTATTGTAGCATTAAAAGTTAAAGATAGCTTGTTTGGTATTTTATACAGTTTTATCAAATTGAGAATGCATATCTCAACTGTAAAAGCAAGTATGCATTCATTAGTCTGTAGCAAAAATCAAGAGTACAATATGAGACTTTAGTCAGAGGTGGTATGTTCAAATACATATTCAATATACACTTCTCAACTATATCAAATATGTTAATTCTTCAATTAAGTGTAACTTAAAGGTTTAAACTAAATGCTCTAGACCAGTGCCACATATACCCTGCTGTATATTGTAATCTATTTAATTGGAACATGCATATTTGCAGTATATGCACTTGTTAAGGAGTACCTGTTGCACTCTGTACTATACTGTGCATCTGTTAGGAGCTGCTAGTCTTAAAAGTGATAGTTATCTGTTAGGGGGTGGCAGTCTTAAGAGTAAAGGTTAAGATAATAGAGTCTGATGATTGTATTTGTACAGTGTATGTTACACATCTACTAATCTTATCTCTTTATTCCTCTCACCCCAAACCTTATCTCTCTCTTTTTTTAATTTATTTTTTGTTTTATATTAGTATGTGTTCTTAAAATGTGTGCATTTCATCCATTTTTACCATAATACAACATGCTCCACAGCACAGCAGGGTAGGCCTGCCCCACAGGATCCACCTACCCCTACTCCATCAGCACCATTGCCCAGCACATCTGGAAGCCAACCTAGTAGCACCACCTCTGCTGCCCCTGGACTACCTGCCACTTCAGGTAGTATTGCCCTGGAGGATAGTCCAGTGTTTCCCTCCAGGAGCAGTGAGAAAGGTGGTGAGTTTCTCACCCATTCTGAACTGCTAGAGATGGTGCACAGGGTTTTGTAAAGCACTGTTGGTGCATGCCTATGCCTGATGGAGGGGCTGCTCTCCTTCATTTTATGTAGGACCTGTAGAAGGAGAAGGAGACGTTGAGTGCTCCAGCCAGTGGTGGAATGAGGTGACAGTGATGATAGTCCAGTGGGTGAGGGCTTGATTCTCACTGTCACCCAGCTTGATAACCACGGGTCCTGGATATCCCCATCATCACCCCATCCATGGTCTCCACTGACCTCTTGAGTCTATTTCCATCCCCGTGTCTTGTCTTGTTTATCTTGTCTGTCTGCAACTGCTTCCTCCCCTACCCAACTTACTAGACCCAGACATACCTACATCCCTTCCTCGGCATTACTCTCTCTCAAAAAAAAAAAAATGTCCCATACATAGCTCTCCATTTCGCACATGTGTCTTCTTGACACACTTGATTTGGTCCAATTGGCTATACAACATGATTGTGTTTTGGTCGTCCCTCTCTCTGGAGGTGACAGTCCAAATTCAGCTAATATTCTGCATATATTATCAGTTGTTACTGTTGAAGAAATGGATAGTTATGGTTCTTTCCTATCTCCCTCCTGCAAATTCCTGTATTGCTTTCCATTTGTTCTTCACCCTGCTTGCTCCCCATTTCACCACTGTCCTATATTCCCCATTTCTTTTCTTTAATGCATTATTGCACAATGGTGTGCATTGCTTACTAATGAGCGGTGATGGTAATACAAAAGAACTTAAAAGTGTTAGATTCAGTTGTATTTGAACCCAGTACCATCTGGCCCCAAAAAGGAATATATCACTGCAGTAACTGCAATAACATGTGCTGCAACAAAGTCAAAAGGTGTATTCCAGAGATTCAATACTAACTGTCAGACTTTATCATCCCCATTTCATCACTGTCCTATCTTCCACATATCTTTTCTTTAATGCATTATTGCCCAATGGTGTGCATAGCACACCATTGTGCACCAATGGTAATGCAAACATATTTAAAAATTTTACATACAGCTATATTTTTCCATTTGCCTGTGACTGCACTATGAGCCATATTGCGCCAACAATGGCCAAAAAATAATAAAATAATAATAAAAAACCTGATAGAGAAAACACAATTTGTATGCAAATGAAGGAGTTGGATGTTAATGAAACAGAACCTGTGAATTGTGCACTGCTTACTTGCATTTCCAACCTTGACAGATGTACATGTAACACTTTGTAAGTCTAACCTGACACACCCACCTGATGTAAACATTCACAGTTGCCATCCATTAAACACAAACACTGAGAGATTGCCTGCACTATGTTTACATCCCTACACAGATCCAATTTTTTTGGGCTTCAATTCCAATGCGTTCAGACCTTATTTGCATCTTCTCCATGCTGAAAGTCCCGAATCTACACCAGACAGCAACCATGTAGCTATGGAAACTGAAGGGGAGCTGAATTACATATGTGTTGAACACAGAAGAGAGGATATTACTTTGGGATATATCTGCACAGAGAAGTACTCATTTTTAGATGATATGCCTGTATTTCATCAGCTACATACTGTATATGCTGACATGTAACTATGAGTAGTCATTTTAATAGTTTTTATATATTTTTTGATTAGCAAATACGTTTACACTTCTATCTATCTGCATTACTTACAAGTGTACTGTTCATTTGGGGGTGGGGGAGCAAAACTGCTTTAATGTTATGTCGTAAAAAAGGATCATGTTGCTATTTTTACTCTATATTTGTAGCATTCAACCTTTTTCTAATGCTGTCTCATGTTAAGGTCAGTTTTGTACAAATCTCATACCTTTTACTTTTTATTCTGTCCATGTAGACTCATTTCCTTGGCTGTATTCTAAAAGTATTGGAATTCATGAGGAACACCAGCACAGTCTTCATGGTTGCTTTACAGCTTGTTGAATAGCTTCACCATGTTAGATTGGTTAACTAGCATGTAATTCAGCTGCTTATGCTGTAATTAGCATGCCATAGTGTTTACCTTGTTTGCATGGGAGTGAGCACCTCTACACAGCACTTACTGAATCTAAAAGTTTTCATGCCCGTATGAATATTGCACCGTGACATGCACACGGTGGAAAAAGATCCATGTAGGCTTTTTGAATCTCCCTCTATATCTTTTACAGATTTGCACAAACTAAATGTTATACTTCTCTTTATGATCTATGTGCATAGCTATATATGCTGTTTCAGTTGTGATCTTTCTAAATTATTAATATGCCTCCATATCCTGAGGTCTTTGAAGACTGTGCGTAAAATTAAAAATAATTGTATAGAAGATACTTGTTCTAATATTATTTTTCACATATTTTTAAACATACATTTTGCGCAATATCACTTTGTCTTACTTTATTTTTATACTGTCTGATTAAGCAGGTTGGATCTAAAATGATCCATTTAGATCAGTTCTCTAACCTGTTTAAGAAATCCAAATAAATAATACAGTGACTAATTTCCAGTTCCATGTCTGTGCAGCATTCCCACATGGTAGCCTATACTCTACACATAAATGTACAAAGATATGTATGTTGGCTCTAGTAATACCTATTATCTCTGTGCCTTGGACAATATTATTATATCAGTGTATTTGTGCTTCAAAGACTTGGGGGTCATGTTGTCTTAGAGTCTTGATTTTGGCCAGCATGTTATTCTGGTGGTGAGAAAGCACCTCTAGGATTTCAATTGCTTTCTGTACTATTAAATCAATAAATTTGGTATCATTATCATGGTTTTAATCTTTGATTATACTAGCTGTGGTCTGTCAGCTAGTACAGAAGACTAAGGCAATAATGAGCTGTTAATGATCTGCTTCCTGTGGTACAAGATTTGATGCTCTCAGACTTCATTTGCCTACTCTGTGAACTTGAGTACGTCATTTAACCAGGCAGTGCTTTGGAATTTGGGTGACTGTCTAATGGTTTCCTGGACTGCTCACCTAGTTACTACATATTAGCCTGTAAATGTCTCTAGGCCTCTCAGAGTATCACTGATCTGTTTGTTAAGAAAATAAGAAGATTGAATACCATCTTATCTCTCCTTACCAGTTACTGACTTCTGAACTGGACTGTGTGAAGTAACATTCACTAATTTTCCAGCTGAAGTAATTTTACATTAGGTTTACTAATGCACTTGCTACTGCTGCAATATGTTTTAGTGGCATCGTGTAAGGAATCTTGATAGTTATTTCACAATATTTAGGATACGTGTATTTATTCGTGTATTTGTATTGTTTTTAATTATTTCCTGTCAGGGTTACTTGAAACACTGGCATCAGTCTTACCTTCGACAGACACAATCTTATAAAGCAGATAACATCTGTTTTCAGAATTAGTATAACATCTATTACAAGAGAATCTGAAACAGCATGTTTTAAAATAAAACATAAGCCACAAACTTAACTTACTACAGAAAAAAGTAAATCAGTGCAATGTCTTAAAAATACTGTAAATCCTTTTCTTGCTGCCATGTTATGTTTTAAAAACTATAATTGGAAAAAAAAACAATGACTTACATTTCCCATTAATTAGCATTCACTTAGGACTTTGCATGCTTCATATATTAATCCAGCCTGCCTGACATTGAACATAGGCTAACAGATAAGTACCAAATGAAAACATTGCATTAAGTCTGTTCACTGAACTCTAATGCTTGCAATAAATAACCATCTGGAAAGCTGCAATGCAAGCTGATAAAAATGAATGAAGTTGTAATTTTATAGGTAAAAGAAAGTTAACTACCAACTCTTATATTTGCTTCAGATTACCTCCAGAGCAACTACCAGTCCTGGGCGGATCTATATCAGATAATCAAACCATTAAAAGTTCGAACACCCTATGGTCGACACCATATGTTCAAACTTAAAAGTTCAAACACCCTATGGGCGACACCATATGTTCAAACTTAAAAGTTCAAAAACCAAATAAAAAAAAAAAGCAGAAGAAAACTACCTGTAAGCTTAAGCAGGGGGGCAAGCCTCCCTGCACCCTGACCCCAACTCTTTAAATATACCAACTCCGAGATCACACAACAGTGCAGATAATGGAAAACTTCCATTGCCACGCTGTATGGGGATCTCCATTGAAACATTTGAACTTTTAAACATTCGATCATATGGTGTCGACCATATGACATTAAATGTTCGACACCGTGATAGGAACCCGTCCTGGGCTTAGTCATTCAGACCTTCTTCTGGGTAGATCTTCACACTTCTCTCTAAATAATTCTTTCCTTTCCAGCACATTGTTTTTAAAAAATGTTTCATTGGGGCATAAAATTTAATAAAATATGCTGATCAGTTACTGACATCTCTTGACATGACGATATAGCTTTCACCTCTTAAAGAGATAATTGTTACATGCCCATCAATCTTAAAACAGTTCATCCATAACAGTTTATGAATTCTTTATTATTTTTGTTAAAGTCAGACTTAATTTTCTGCCTGTTACAGTTATCTTCTGAGACATGTACAGTCTTCCACACCATCCCACAATCAACTACATATTTTATCTTAGGGACTTCCTCCCTCTCCATTTTGTTTCCCTAACCTCTACCCAATCTCCTTTTTTTTCTCAAATTAGCTAACCCATCTTCATGAATCGTAAATAAAATCCTACAGTCTTCAAAGGCTGTAAAGGAGATGTTAAATATTTTTTTTTTATTTGAAGTATTTGCTTTGCTGTTCTTATTTAATTTTCCAATGTTTTTCAAGTCATGTTTTGCACAATCTTACTTTATATTATTTAATTTTTTTTTTGTACTGCATAATTGTCTATTCCTGTGCTGGGTTTAAAATGGTTTATGTGGGATAGAGCTCCACTCCCTATAACAAATACAAATAAATAAGCAAATGATATAATGTTAATTACTAGCTCTGTGCCTGTGAACAGTATTATTAACACTGTAAGAAGGAGAGGGACCTGGAATGGTGTACTAAATGCGATGCAGATGTTATTCTGTTAGAGGATGTAAGATTCCTGACAAGTGAAGAAAGATTGCAAACAGAAAAAATGTGGGGTGGAAATACAATATGGAACTTAAGAAGTGAACATTGTTCTGGAATGGCTGTGTTGTACATTAAAAATGGTGAAAATATTAGATAATGTTCATTAAGGTAAGAAGGTTAACTGCTGTGGATGTGAGATGGAGAGAGCGTATTTATAGAATTATAGCATCATATACATACGTAACTAGCAAAGAAAGAAATAATCTATTTTAACGAATATGAGAGTGTGGAGGTTAATATGAGAATTATAATTGCAGACAACATTAATTCTGATTTAATACCAAAAGTAAAATGAAAGGGAAAGATGTAAGAATACAGGACATGATAAAATATGGTACATTAGCTGTTTGGAACAAAGGTTTACGGACTTATAGAAGAGGAACACCTTGAATTTTAAATTGATTATTTTGTATTATCAGAAAGCTTGGGAGTAGCAGATGGTGATAGAGTTGTGATAGTTTTTTTTTTGGGAGGAAAGGAGTATATTAAAATAGTAAATAGAATAAAACTAATAAATGAGAGATATGGGATGAGACTGGAGACTGGGAATTACTGCAGCTATATTTGGTATACAAGCTAAAAGAACAATAAGCTGATTTTGGGATCTTTTCCATATATTCTTGCCTATATACCCCGCATTGATTTCCAGTACGTTGATATCTCTGAATATTCCCGCTACATATGGGTATTACCCATACTATCTTGGCCATGCCTTCAGCAATTATCCTGCATCGTTTATCTACTTCATTATTCTGCACCATCAATGTAGAAACCATAGATGCATGTCATAAACCAGAAACTCCCTTTGTAGACTTCTAGCCATTATCCAAACCTCATCCTTCACCTCCGCTCTGTTCCACATCATACTTCATATAACCATCTCTGCCATGACTGAGTCATTCCACTATCAAATCCAATCCCAAACATCCTTTATGTGTACTCCCTTAACTCTGCCTTAAAACCTTCATACTATATTCTTTTAACCTCTAATCACACCCTACTACCCTGCCTTCATAAGGCAATGTGCTACGGAATGGTACACTAACTAAACTTCTCTCTAGACCCCATTACACTCTTAAAATCCTTAAAATCCTTATCTCCCTTCCCACCCACAGGTCCACTAAATGCATCCCCTATCTTTGTCATCACCCCCTTAGATTTTCCCCAAACATGTACCTCAATCTTACATCCATCATTATGCACAAACTTCACTCCACCATGTCCACCTCTAACATATAAATATTTCAACATCTTTCTAATGACATCCTCCTCTAGCCCATGTATCTAACCTTCACCATTTCCTAGATCTCTCACGCTATATATTATAGCATATCATCATCCATGCCTCTGATTGTTTGACATATACTATGGCGGGTCCCCTTCAGAATTTCGAAGCTTAAAACTTCGAAATTCATACAATCGAAGATCATATGATCGAAGTTTAAAAACTGTGAAATCCTGAATGGAGATCAGCATACAGCGCTGAATGGGAGATTTCCATTTTCCTCACTGTAGTGCAATCTCGGGGTTGGTACATTTAAGTAGTGGGGGTGTGGAGGGTGGCGGGGGGCTTGCCCCCCTGCAAAAAGATGTTTTGTGATGTGTTGACTGTTTTTTTTTGGGGGGGGGGTCTTAATTTTGAGATTTCAAGATCTCGATGTTCTGAATTTGATATTCTGAACCTCGGGATTTTGTATTTCAAAATTAAGAAGTGAATCCACTATGGCATATCTCTTAAAATCTGGTATCACCTTCCCTCCTTCCTTTGATCCTCATAGCCTGCCCTTCTCTGTCTTATCTTAAACTGATTACATAACCTCTGCACACTTCCTCTGTCCTTTACCCTGCAGGCTAACAGTTATATGCCTGAGCAGATATAGGACCAAAGTTAGAACCCTAAATCTTACTGCCAAAGTTCTCCCTGACAACAAGCCTTCCCTCCTTGACATCCTATCCAATAGCACCCTGAATCTTGTGTGCACCTCTTTCCATTTTTTCTCCTTTATCTCCTTACAATTTAGTGAATATATTAATTCCCAAATATTTCTCAACCCTCCCACCCTTGACAAATCAAGTCCAAGAATTAAAGACACTCAATGACCAAGCTTTTTTATTCTTAGTTTCTGTGGGTGATAACACAAACCTGATTCTCTTCAAACTTACTAAATAAATCCAGTAGGCCTACTACTGTACCCACTCTATGTCTCAACAGCAATATAAAGTGATTGTCAAAAAGATTTATACTGCTTTTCTTGCAATGCAGCCCATTCTGCCAAACATTTGACACAAATTGGTGACATTTTTTTAATCACTACAACCAACAAAGTAAATGATGATGGACATACTTTCAGACTACTGTACCCTAAGGACATACTGCTGAATAACTCCCATTCACCCTAAACTCTACATTTCAATTTCAGTACAAAGCATTTAGTCACATTATCAATCCACCCATACCTATTGCCTGCCTCACAACTGCAAAAAACATTTAAGGTTCACAGTATCAAAGGCTATCTTTAAATCCTTAAGGATTATCCCTGCTTTCTTACCACAAACACTTATGCAGTACTCATAACATTTAGCTGAATGTCCCAGTAATCTGTAAAATGTCTAAAAATCAACCAGGTTACTATCCCCCCCCCCCATCTTTTCCACTAAAGTTCCCTTACTGCAAGCTATCACAACCAGTCATGCAAAATTTTCAGGCAATTTCAGCCACACTCTAACTTACTTCTCAACGGTCCAGATTTGCAGAGTATCCAGATTTTTGCCTCAGAATTTTAGTCGCTTTCTCAGAAAATAGTGACAAGCATTTGTGTTTCAGATATCATATGCTTTAGAAATTATATGTTAGTGCAAAATGTTTTATTCTAGCATATTTCTGAGTTTATAAAGGCAATATTTAAAATGTAGCCCTAAATTTGGGTCTTTGTCCCCAGTTGTCTCTTGCTTTGTCTAGAGTTGTTGTGATAAGAGGTTGAGATGCATGCATACTACCCAGCACTGGACTTTCTCAGTTTTAATATGTGCTACTCTTACCCATAACTCCCCAATATAACTTCTCGATAAAACCTGAAAAACTCATCTCATTATCTGAAGAACCCATCCTTCTCTCCCTATTTTTTAAGCCAAAAAACTAAACTTGTATTTTATAATCTTCATCTTCAAGTATAATATCTTACCTTACAAGGCTGCGTACCCCCAATCTATGCACCCCAAATCCAGCTCTGCCTCCACCTGTGACTCATCTAAAGTCCTCAGCCTATATTTCCAATCTAATACTTTCTCCTGTCTTTCACACAAATCTCGCTGCAACTTCTAGGTCTCTCTTTCACTCTCCCTAATTTCCTCCCTCATTTTCCTCTTCACTGGCCGTATAACCCATAACCTTTGCTTGCCCATCCACATTAATTCCATCCCAGTTTTTCCAGCTTAACTTGACATCTCCCCTGTTATTATCAGACATTGCTAGTAATGTATTCCTCAATTACTTAATCTGCTCCTCACCCCTCCTCTTTCCAAGATCCCACCTCCATACTGCATTACCACTGCCCCTTCATCACCACCAGTGCATGATATAATAATGTGCACAATAATATGTTCATCTCAGCTATTTCTCTTGCTGTGATATCACCAATCAAAAAAAATCCAGCCTGTTTGCTTGTTAATTTTAATTCCTGCTAAATATAAACTGTTATGCCTCGCATGCATTACATATATCATCTATTCACAAATTTCTCATTCCCTTCCAAAGGTTTTCGTGACAGCTATGGTGAAACTCAACAGTGCTAAGCAATTTATATAAAGAAGAGTCCAATACCAAATGTTATTTAACATTTGTTTACCATGAATGTCCAACTGAGACAGAGTCCAGGACATTAAGACTCCACACAGAAGGCACCCCAGCCGAGAATTGAACCAGAGAAACTCTTGCTATGAGATGACAATGTTAACTGCTGTACCACTGAATCACCTTCCCAAGTGACTTTATCTCCCTCTTGCCTACATCTCTTCACCTCTCTAGTACAACCTCCCAACATTTCAACCATATTTTCATTTGGCCCCACATACAACACCACTATCAAGTCCTGCCATTCTCATTTGCTACTCCCAACCACCTTTTTTCCTTACATCTATCACTGATTCTTCAACACCACATCCAAATATGTCCTTAACTAAAATTCCTGCCCCTCTCTCTTACTCCTTCTCACTATGCACTCAAGCATCACCTCTTTTGTAATTTCCCTTTCTACATATCCTGTATCTTATATTGCTGAATAAAAGTAATATCAACCATCTCCCACATTACATATCTCAGACCGTTTCCCTCTGTTTCTGGATGATGTCTGAGCTTATTGATGGTCTCTGTTAGCTGCAGGCTTAGTAATAACTTCTGAACCTATGAATTACACTCATCCCTAATACCTCCTTACCACCCCCAATGAACTATGTACTGACCTCCGAAAGCTAGTAGCTTTTGGGTATGTCTCGTAGGCATATCCCAACACTTCCCCTCAGTAGTAGCTGCAGGTCATTACAGAATGGGCGACCTTTACATCAACACCCTGATTGTTTTCCAGTAGAGTGTTAATTTACAGGTAACACCCACTGAAAAATGAGTCCACCGCTTCATGGCAGCATATTGAGGTGCCATGGAGCTTGGACCGAAAGTAACGTAATAGGCACCATTATTTTACACTCGTTAAGCAGCACTTTTGTTGTTTAGCGAATGTAAAATAAAAAAAAAAAAATTAAAAAAAGTGTGTGTGTTTATGTCTGTGTGTGTGAGTGTATGTGTGCATGTGAGTGAGAGTCAGATCGATCAAGCAGTTATTTTCCACTCGCTAAGTAGTGCTTTTGTTGTTTAGCAAGTGTAAAAAAATAAATGAAACAGAAGAAAGTGTGTGTGTGTGCGTGTGTGTGTGTGTGTGTGTGTGTGTGTGTGTGTTTATGCTTCTGTCTGTTTGTGAGTGTATGTATGCTTGTGTGCATGAAAGTATGGTGTGTGTGAGTGAGAGAGAGAGAGAGAGAGAAGACTGAAAGTGATTGAGCAGTGGCAGCAGCAGTTGTTAAGAGGCTTGCGTACCTCTCGACCTTAAGCCTAAAATAAATGTGGAAAAAAGGTTCAAAATAGGTGGACTAATAAAATCACAAAGTTGCTTAAATAACAGGATTTGTGTTAGAATGCATTTTGTGAAGCACAAGTGTTTGTGTGAATGAGAGAGAGAGAGTGAGATTGATCGACCAGTGGCAGCAGCAGTAAAGAGGTATGCATACCACTCAACCTCTTAGGTCAAGGAATCCGGATAAAGTCTGAAATAAAGGGGGAACAAAGGCTAAACAGATTTTAAATATTGTTCTTACAAAATAACAAAGTAGCTTAAATAAGATTTGTGTTAGCATGAATTTTCTGAAGGAAATAAAAATGTAGGTCACTATTTAGTGACTTCATTCCTCAATGACTGGCAACAAGCCACTCATTTTAGGAGTAAGAGACAAAAAAAAATAAAGTAAAAATCTAGATTTTTTTTAAGAAAAAATGCTATATTTTGGATGTGGAATGCCTCCTGCAACACCATTTGCATATTCTACAGCAACTTTGAAACATTAGGCAGACGACTTATTTGACATCAAAATATATAAAAAATATGATAATAATAACAAAAAAAAAATAATAAAAAACAACATTTTATCAGACAGCCCTTTCTCTAATTGCAGTAATGCCCCAGCATGTGTTACTGTGTAAATAATGCCCTTCAAGCAGTGTACAGGCCATCTGCTTCTACAGTCTCATAACACCCCTGGGTAGGTGTTACTTGCTTGATGCTGCAGACCATCCCTGTTAAAACTACAAGTCTGTGTCCCTTATCAAATGCAAAATTATTACAGAATATTGTCAGAATTATTCCATAGGATTACAGCCTCATAACACTGTGTATACCAAAGCAAGTGAATAAGCCTGAATTGTCAAAAGCCAATTAATAGAAGATAGATGCACTTACAAATGCAGAAAATTCAATCGTTGTTAAAACTCCTCACATTTACCCATATTAATGATTTATTAAGACAGTAAACATTCATTGTAATTACACTTTACAGTCTGAATCGGAAATGCATAATAATAACTCAACAAGCTAGGTATAGAATAATAGCAACCTAATCAAAACCACAATGAAGATATGTACATAAACACTGTGTTCTGTCATTTAAAGTCCCAATGCACCTGTTTGTACAGTTGCTCTTAAAAAGGTTAACAGTTAGTCAATTACTTTGGAAGGGTTATTTAAGAGAGGAGTGAAAGTAGAAGGTGAAAGATGAGGGAAAAATAATATTGGGTGTATTATGAATATTGTAGATCAATGTGTGTGTGTGTATGTACCTTTAAGAAGCTATCCAAGGGCTTGCACAAGTGTATAAATACTGAGCACATGCGAGCCTGACTGCCATTTTGTAGTAAGCCATTAAGATGTAAACATGTATGCCTGTAAGGTCTATCTGTTAATCAGTTTGTTTATATTTTATGATTCTGCTGCCCATCCTGTTAGAGAGGGATGAGCACCATGGTTTCACAAGAGGCATGTCTAAAGCGGCATGGTGTCAAAGGAAGCATAGCCAAAACGACTTGTTGCCAGAAAGAGTACCAGTTTCTTCAATTTGCATCTGAGAGGCACCTGGTTGGTACTGGAGGAATATAAAGGAGTGGATCATCCCTACTTGACAGCCAACTTGCAAAAATGGTCAGAAACGATTTTTCAAATGTTAAAACTTGCTCAAATAATTTCTTATTTGCAAAATATAAAACAAGGCATACAGAATGCCTAAACGATATTCAAATAAACCAATATGTCCGATATTGATAAAAATATTTGAATTACTATGGAAAATGTTTGAAATAAAGTCTGAATTGCAAAAAACAAATAAAATAAAAGGAAACAACCACATTTTTCCTAAGCACATATTTTTCGTATTGATTAAAGATATCAAAGTTATCAGAAGTGTATAAAGTGTTCGCATGTCTGTGCAGTATTACAGTAAGGTTATTACATAAAATACACCCATTTCAGAGCATGTTTCGCAAAGTACAGTATTTTGAAGAGTTTATTCTGCATTTGAATTTTATTACAAGCTTACAGAATAATTTGTTCATACATAATTACAACGGCCATATTTTCAGTGTGTTTGTGCATACTTTGTAGGCATGGGTGAAGGATTTCAAAAACCCAGTGCACTAGCCTTTGACAATAATATCACAGAGAACTGGATAGTGTTTGAGCAACAGTACAGCATTTTCATGCAGGCTGCATTTTCTGATAAAGATGACCATACAAAGGCATTTATTCTGCTTAATTTAGCTGGGTCAGAAGCCATTGAAAGGGAGTGTTCATTTTTGTATGCACCTGCTGTCTTTGCAGAAGGGGGGAACCGTCATATTGTTGTACTGGCCGAGTCAAGGGAGGACTCTGAATGCTTAAAATGTAAATTTAGAGAAATGTGTAATGTGTAGCCCCCAGACAAATGTTACAATGGAAAGGCACTTATTTTATACAAAGGATCAAAAGCCTGGTGAAACTTTTGCAGCTTATATAACTGACTTGAGGAATAAGGCTAAAACATGCAGATTTTCTGATTTAAGGGATGAGTTGATAAAAGGCAGGCATGTGTGGTATTAAAGATGATGCTGTGAGAAAGATTTTCCTTCGTCGCAGTGATTTAACTTTGAATAAGGCCACTGAGATTTGTCAGATATACGAGCTCACATAAAAGCACACAAATATGCTTACAAATGAGAGATGCATGCTTCCAGTAATTTCTGGAACTCATGTTGATAGTATGCAGCATGTTGTTAAAAGAAACAGGCCCAAGCACATGGCAGCAACTATAGCCCTTGCAGCCCTGACTGGTAAACCCCCCAGAACTTTCCACAAATTCCAGAGTTTGCACAGTCTCAGTGAAGCAAAAGAGTGAGTCAGCAAATTCAGAGCATGGGCCCCACCTAGTTTCATTGTCAACTGTAGTATTTGTGGTGGAAATCATGAATCTAAAAAGGAAAAATGTTTGGCTTTTGGTCAGCAATGTCACAGGTGCAATAAGTGGAATAATTTCAAAAGGTTTTGTAAATCAAAAGGCCTACATTCTTTCATTAAAAAGGAACATTTTAAGAAAAGAGTTGATCAATTAGAAAGCTGCAACCCTACTTTAGTTGATGGGTAGTTAGTGCTTCATGAAACAGACAATGTAGTAGATTTAAAGACAAAGAATGAAGTATTTTGTACTGTTTGAATAAATGGAAAAACCCATAGAGCTCATAGTTGACACAGGTTCCAAGTTCAATGTTATGTCAGCAGAAACATTTGCTAGAGTATGTCAAGGTGAATAGCTTGCTTTGGCAAAGTGTACGAAGCTTGTTGCTTATGGTGGTGAAGAAATTCAGTAGTGCTTTCATGTTATTCTGCTGGGATAAGTCACGACTTGTTATTTTATGTGGTCAAGAGGCACATCCAGTCATTATTAGGGCTCAGAGACAGTTTGAAAATGAGACTACGTTCCTTTAACAAGGAAATCCATCAGGTTGGCTTAAAAGACCATTACTCTAATTTCACCCAGTATATATTGTTTTACCTATGCTGATCTTTTTGAAGACAAACTAGTTGAGCTTCCAGTTGTGTACTCCATGAAGTTAGACCCAGATGTCAGTCCAGTTATCAGGCCAGCTTGAAAATTTCCAATAACTATTCAGAACAGAGTCAAAGCCTAGTTAGATAAAATGGTGCAATGAGGAGTGATTTCTCCAGTTCATGAACCTATTGAATGGGTATCTTCCATGGTGGTAACTCATAAGAAAAGCTCAGATGACATAAAAATATGTATTGATCCATGAGCTTTGAACAAAGCACTAAAAAGCCCTCATCATCCAATGCGCACAGTCAAAAAAGTCGCAGCTCTGATGCCAAATGCCACTGTTTTTTCTGTCTTAGATGTAAATAGTTTATTTTGGCAAATTCAATTTGACAAAAAAAAATCATCCTTGCTCACTACATTCAGTACTCTGTTTGGCAGGTACAGATTTTTGAGAATGCCATTTGGGATAAATTCTGCAAGTAAAGTCTTTCAATGTGCAATGGAACACATTTTTTCTGGGTATCCTTGTGCTATTATAGTAGATGGCATACTAGAAGGAGGTTATGGTGAAGCTGAGCATGACAGAAACCTCAGAAAAGTTCTGGAAAGAGCATGTCGAGTGAATCTTAAGCTCACTCCACAGAAATGCAAATTCAGGCTACAAGAGGTTACTTATGTTGGTCATTTATTTACCAATCCAGGCCTATGACCATACCCTTCTAAATAAACAGCCATTCTCAAGATGCCAGCTCCAGACAATGTTCAAGCCCTGCAATGTTTTCTTGGCATGGCTAACTATCTAGGCAAGTTCATTCCTGACTTGAGTCAAATACCAGCACCACTCAGATAGCTGACATGTACAGATGTATCCTGGTCCTGTCAGAATAACACCAAAAAGCATTTGATGTCCTGAAATAGAGAATTGCTAGTTCACCAACTCTCAAATGTGTGATATTCACTAGCCAGTTACTCTCTCATGTGATGCTTTGCAATTTGGTCTTGGTGCAGTCATTCTACAAGAGGGTCAATCTGTTGCCTATGCATCGAGAACTCTTACCCAAACCAGTATGCTCAGATCAAGAAAGAGCTTTTGGCAATTGTGTTTGCATGCTCGAAGTTCCATAGTTATGTTTATGGTAGACCTATCCAGGTCAAAACAGACCACGAACCTCTAGTCACTATCTTGAGAAAGCCTATGCATACAGCTCCTGCCAGACTGCAATGTATGATGTTGAGATTGCAAATGTATAATTTCACTGTTGTCTACAAGAAAGGCAAACTTCTTTATCTTGCTGATACATTGTCCAGATCACCCAGAAGCACCACTGAACAGAGTGAGAATGAGAACCTTGATTTTGAAATCATGGAAGTGTGAAATTTTTCTTCAACACATCTTGATGAGCTGAGAGATCAAATAGCCACAGACCCAATTTTACAGAGTCTCAACCACTTTATCAATCAAGGATGGCCGTCAAAGCAATCCAGTTTACCCCAAGAAGTGCAACCTTATTTTCCATAAAGAACTGAGATTTTGTCTGACAAAGGCGGCATTATGAAAGGTCCAAAAGTAATTGTTCCGAAGTCCTTGCAACAACAGTGCATTACTATCTTGCATCATGGTCAGCCAGGAGCAGACTACCAAGAGAAGGGCAAGAGGATGTGTATTTTGGCCTTCTATGTCACGTGACATTGAGAGAGTAGTTTTATCTTGTTCTGTGTGTAATAGTACTAAGCCACATCAACAGAAGGAACCACTTCAGCTAAACCAGATTCCTGAACTACCTTGGTCAACAGTAGCCACTGATATTTTCGAGTGGAATGGTCAAAATTACTTGGTATTAGTAGACTCTTATTCTAATTGGTTCGTGATTGACCTACTTCCCAACCTAGCATCCAGTACTGACATTACTAAGATGAGGCATCATTTTACAGTCCATGGTAGTCCGCACAGTTATTTCTGACAATGGCATGCAGTTTACAAGCCAACAGTTCAAAAGATTTGCCAAAGAGTGGGACTTTGCTCATGGCACGAGTAGCCCAGACTATCTGCATTCAAATGGCTTGGCAGAAAGTGCAGTTCAAAGTGTAAAACAGTTATTGGAGAAGTCAAAATGAGACACTAGTGATGTTTTCCTGAATCTCTTGAATCTCAGAAATATTCCTTGAGATAAAAATCTTGGTTCACCTGCTCAGAGACGTCTGTTCAAGGCAAACCAGAACCACGTTACCAATCAGTAGTCAATTGTTGATTCCATGTGTTAAGAACAACAGCTCAGTGAAGACCAATCTGTTGGAGAAGCATTTAACTCAGAAGTCCTACTACCATAAGACCAGCAAACCCAAAATCCATTACGAGAAGGAGAAGTGGTAAAGATGCAAATGTCCAAAAATTATGATCAGATTGGAATCGTGAAGAATATTTGCCCGGAGCTGAGATCGTACATTGTGGAATCACAAGGAGTAGAGTTTAGGCAGAATCAGAAACATTTGGTGGCGATGTCCAAGCCTATACCACAGCACATAGCATGTGAGAAAGACTCTTTATCTCAGAATGAGTTGTCCAGTGTTCCAGTTCCAGAGGAAGTTCCAGAGAATATTCCCATTCCTGTGACGAATCCAGAAGTTCCTGATACAAGTTGTTCACTGAAGACTGTCCTTATTGCTAAACCCAGTCCAGATTGTTGTGTTACCAGATACAGTCAAATCTCCAGACCATGTTATAGATACATGGCAACTTGGACATGAATATTGTGTTTGTTTGTAATGTCTTTAATAATGCATGTTTAACGCCAATGTTGTTTTTACTAAGACCAATCTTTTTAAGAGGGAGGATGTAGATCAATGTGTGTGTATGTACCTTTAAGAAGCTATCCTACGGCTTGCACAAGTGTATAAATACTGAGCATGTGCGAGCCTGACTGCCATTTTGTAGTAAGTAGTTGAGATGTAAGCATGTATGTCTGTAAGGTCTGTCTGTTAATCAGTCTGTTTATATTTTATGATGCTGTTGCTATCCATCCTGATGTGTTTCTATGTAATAAAGCAGCTTAACGAACTACCCTGCCTGCTTGTCATCTATGTTAGAGAGGAACAAGCAACAAATATTGAGGTTCAGGAGTAAATAATTTAATGAACTGATGTTGAGACTAGTTGGCTCAGGTACTAGCTGGGTGAGACCTAAGTTTATTAAATAATCTTTAATGCTAGTTTTAAGAGAGGTGAGGATATTAGTATTAAAGCCTCCTACAACAGAATTTGATCCAGTAGTTTTTAATTTTGTGTGTGTGTGTGTGTGTGTGTGTGTGTGTGTGTGTGTGTGTGTGTGTGTGTGTGTGTGTGTGTGTGTGTGTGTGTGTGTGTGTGTGTGTGTGTATGTGTGTGTAGGGAGTATAGGCAAGGAGAAGAACAGTGTAAGAGTTTTTCAGGTTAAGTACAGTTGCTAGCCACACATGGTCTGTGTCATTATGGGATGTATTATATGCAGTAAGATACATTTTCCAGTTTGTTTTTAATTAGAAAAAAGTTCTGTGTATATTTATTTTGCCTTTGTGACCACAGAATGTGTAGCTGCAAATGTGGAAGTGGTGGCTGAGGTTAGATATATCATTCTTAATTCAGTATTTAGTTATTACTACAATGCCTGGATTGTTGTTTCAAAACAAAGAACTCAAGCTGTTCATTTATTTTTTATGCTTCCTGTATTAATGTACACAAATTGTACATGTGCTTCCTTTTTAATTTAATTTAGTGGGAGATAACTGTACTAAAATTGCTATGGATCTTGACTGGTTTCAAGATAATTATGGATAGGGGTAATATTTGTAAGAGAGGTAAAGCATGTATGAAATCATAGGAATTTGAGTTGGTAAGCACCTGAGGCTGCCTTTTAGCACATGTTGTGTGAGTGATGGTAGAGGTTGTTTCTAGGTTAAAATAGTTTAGGTTTAGATTTCTTACTAATAACACAAAAAGAGAAAGCAATAGAAGTAGGTCTGAAGGAGTGGAGAATGTGTAGAATAATTTGTGTGGTATAATTAAGATTGGTGAATGTGTGTGTTTCTAGAAAGGAAATAAGAAAGAGAGCCAATGTTAGGGCATTCAGGGTGGAACGGATTGGAGAAAGAAGAGGGGGATATTATATTATGAAATAATTATGTCATGGTTAGCAACAACGTGGGCTGAGCAGATATTTGAAGGAAAAAGAATGAAAAAGGTAAATGCGCAGCTTAAGTACAGAACTTTGCACTCTATGGCAGAGAAAGGACCCATGCACAATTACAGACAGGTTGGTCTTGGAAGGGGGAGGAGGTTATAAAGGAACAGTAAAATAGCTGGGTTATGGATGGAAGATGAGCATGTGAACCCTACACTGCCAGAAGGTACAAAACTATCACTTGGACTAACCAAAGTAATGCATTGTACAGAATTTGTTCTAGTACACAGGGTCAGCCTTAGGTCAAGTGGTGTCCTAGGCAAAAGGGCTCCACAGTGCACCGCACACCACCTGGTGCCCCCTTCCTGGTCTGTTTACACCATCCAGCTAACTGGAAAAGCACCCCTGCTAGAGCGACTCCCTATGCGGCCACCTTGTTGGCCTATACCTAAGGCTGGCTATGCTAGTACATAGTCTCGTACAAGCTGTGATGTAGGACACCCATAGATAAGTTCTTTGACTGTACCAGTTGTATCTAAGATTGTTCATGCAGGCAGACTCATATAGGGAGTGTGGAACAGCAAAAGAAACCTGATGGTTTAGGAGTGCCTCACTGTTACTGCTGCTGAAACTAATGAGGTTTACCTGGCTATAGCAACCTAAGATTCATCATGGAAATAATCTGTTGGGAAGGAGGAAGAGCAAAAGAATATCGATGACCTCTGACCTCTGGCTTCCTTTCCCCACTGTTCAGTGATCTTGCACTGAAAGGATTAACAAATGTAGTAAAGTGTTATCAAAAGGGAATTCAATTTAAAAAGCTTACACACTCCATTCCGATGAACTGACTTTACAACCAAAAGTATCATAACCAAACTTTAAAATGTGTCAGCAACAACCTCTGCCCCTTCATGTGGTAAGAAGCTTACCTTTTCTACAAGATGAAACAAGGAAAGAAAATAACTTTTAGTTAAAAATGCCTTTGTCAAGTATGTCATCTGCAATTATGTGAAGGTATCTGCAAAAGATTAAACCTGTCAAGTGCCCTTGCCCCATTTAAACAGCATATTATCCTGGGACCCAAACAATAAACTCAGGATCATAAGGCAGTATGAGGAAAAACAAATACAAAGATACACAGGTGTCATGCGTACCATATCATTTTGATTTTTTTTTTTCTTAATGCAGTAGTGAAAAATCTCCCCAGCCCTGTCAAGGACTTGTAAAACATCTTGCATACAGTGTTGTATTTCTGATAAAATAGTGAAATCATTTCTATAACCACATGTATAAGAAATTGTATCCCTGACTCCAAAAAGGCCTCTGATAGATACCTATGATTGTTAGCAATACACTGAAGGAGATATACATTTATATATATATCTATCTATATATATATATATATATATATATATATATATGGGTCTAGGACACATGCTCGACTTGCATATGTCCGAATCACAAAACATTGAACACACATACACGAAAGTGCTTAACATCGAAAAGCACTTCCTTGTATGTGTAGTTCAAAAAAAAAAATCTACGTTTCTGCAGGGGGGCTTTGCCCTCCTGCACCCCCCACCCCCCACTTTATTATTCTCACTCTGAGATCGCACTACAGTGGGGAAAAGGGAATTTCCCCTTACCTGCACTGTAGTCCGATCTATGAAATAGGCACACATACATGAAGCGCTTGTCGATGTTAAGCGCTTTTGTGTATGTGTGTTCGATGTTTTGTAATTCGGACATATGCTAGTCAAGCACGTGTCCGGAGCCCATATTCCCATATATATATATATATATATATATATATATATATAGATATGAGCTACAGAATCCTGAAAGCCCAAAATCCTGAAGACCAAAATCCTGAGACCAAAATCTTGAAAGTTCAAAATACTGAAAACACACAGGATACCAAAACTTACTATATTCAAATACAAGTACATACGGAAACAAATAAAAGACGAACCATATTATACTTCTTCAAGTATAAGCAGGAGGGCAAGCCAACCTGCACCCCCTATGTGGGGGGCTGTGCCCCACACACCCCCTGCTACTTAAATATATAAACTCCAAGATTGCACTTAGTGCAGTGAAGTGCAATCTTGGAGTTGATATATTTAAGTAGCAGAGGATGTTGGGGGGTGAAGGGGGGCTTGCCCCCCTAGGTATAGTTGAGGGGTATTATGTTTCTGTATGTACTTGTGCTTGAATATAGTAAGTGTTGGTATCCTGTGCGTTTTCATTTTTTTGAGTTTTCAGTATTTTGAACTTTTAGGATTTTGCTCTCAGAATTTTGGGCTTCAGAATTTTGGGCTTTCAGGATTCTGTAGCATTCCTCTCTCTCTCTTTCTCTCTCTCTCTCTATATATATATATATATATATATATATGTGTGTGTGTGTGTGTGTGTGTGTGTGTGTGTGTGTGTGTGTGTGTATGTATATCATGAACAGCAGTAGATTAGCTATGCAGACTTGCTTTACAACCACTCTGAATAGGAAGACTATTAGATAGTAACCCATTAATTTCTATTTTTACCTGATGAAAGACTGGATAACACAATAAGGAAAACCCTATAATCATTTAGAAAGCCAGAATAAAGTGGTATAAAAGAGTTGAAAGCAAGTTTAAAATCAATGGGTACTACCCAGGGTACAGGACAGATTGAGAAAGTCTGCTATGGAGGAAAAATATACCTGGAAACATACACAAAACAGATTAATTGTTCCAGTGTGACACACCACAAAATTTATTCAGGGCACAAAACCTTCATCTAAACAGCTCTGCATTGTTGGACAATCCCCTTAACCAGCAAATTGTAATTCTTTTGAGGTTCCTAGAGTTCATAAACTCAAATGCCATGGAACAACTAGTCACCAACCCCACAAGAGGAGAAAACATACTAGATCTCATCATCATGAACATGGGGTCACAATGTTCAACACCAGAAGTATACCCATCATTGGTGAGATCAGATCATAAACTAATCGCACTGGAAGTCCACATCCCGCCCCCACCCCAGATAAAAAAGACCACAGTGAAGAACTTCTCAAAAGCCGACTTCACACTTCTAAAGACTGGTGTGGTCTCTTTCAAGGCCCCCGAGCCAGCGGAAACCATTACTCAAACCGCTGAATCACTTACAAATGCCTTCTACCAGCACCTCCAGGACTGCATGGATCAGGCAATCTCAAACAAAACAAAGCCTCTTTGTACCAAAGGCAAGCGTCCAGTCGGGTGGACCCCAGCCATAAACAAGCTCTACAACAAAAGGAAGAAGCTACTACAAGATAGAGCAAAATCCGTAAAAGGGAAGACACCCTTGATCATTATAAGAAAAAAACTAAGATCTCTCATAAAATCATCCAAGGCAAATTTTGAGAGAAAAATTGCTAAGGACTCAAAAGACAATCATAAGGCCTTGTTTAGCTATGCTAGAAACCTGGGAGGAAACTCCCAGATATGCTCAGAATTAGTTCAATATGATGTAAAAATCACTGAACCTACAGACATTGCCAACATACTGGCTGACAGGTTCAGTGCAAATTTCTCCCCCCCCCCCCCCAAAAGGAAAAATATCTATACCAGAGGATTGTAGCCCCCCCAAACATCTCAAATGCTCAGGTGAGAACTGCTCTCTCCAAGGCGAAAAACACAGCATCCATGAGACCAGATAGTGTCCCTGGTTGTGTGCTCCATGAACTCAATGAGGAATTAAACCCGCAGTTAGGGCAGCTGTTTAATCTTAGCCTCACCTCAGGATACATACCCAAGGAGTGGTGTATGGCAACGGTGGTCCCACTTCAGAAAGGAGGTGCCTCCACCGACCCCGGAAACTACCGTCCCATTAGCTTGACAAGCCTGGTCTGCAAAGCCATGGAGAGGATCATGATGGAACTCATAAATAAAGACATAGGGAACTTGCAGACTTTGGATCCAACCCAGTTTTGCTTTGTCAAGGGCAGATCATGCCTTTTAAACTTGGTTGACTTTTTCAAAACAGTCACCAAGGCCATTGACGAGGGCAAGGCAGTCCACACAGCCTACCTTGACCTGGCAAAGGCTTTCGACACAATACCCCACTCGGGTATCATTGAGAAACTCACCAGCTTAAATGTAAACCCATACGTTACAAGATGGGTTGCAAACTGGCTAAGTGACAGAACCCACAGGGTCAGAGTTGCTGGCGCCATGTCAGACTCCAAGCCTGTCACAAGTGGTGTCCCACAGGGCTCAGTCCTGGGCCCACTCTTGTTCGGCATCTACTTTTCAGAAGTACAAGCAAACACAGGAGGATTATGGCTGACAAAGTTTGCAGATGACTGCAAACTGGGCACCATAGCTGAAAACCCATCTGACACAGACATCCTTCAGAAGGGTCTCATAGAAATGAATAACTGGTGCCAGAGCCATGGCCTAAAGTTAAACGCCAAAAAATGCATAGTCATACCCTTCGGGAAAAACAAGGTTACCCCTAGTTACCATATAGGTGGCAATCCACTAAGCACAGAAGAGGTTATCAGGGATCTGGGGACTCAGGTTGACAGTAACCTTTCGTTTGACACTCACGTTGCCAAAGTAGTTAGGAAGACCTTCTACATTGCCCACCTGATCATGAAGGGATTCACATCTAGATCAAGGGAGGTCATCGTTCCCCTGTACTCATCACTCATCAGACCAATGATTGAGTACAATGCCCCATTCGGAATGTATCTGACCCGACACCTGCAGCAATTGGAAAGGCCCCAAATGTTCCTCACCAAAAGGATAAAGGGTCTCAAAAATATGTCTTATGCTGCCCAACTGAAGGAACTCCAGCTCTATTCAGTCGCTTACCGTCTGCTCAGAGGTGACCTGTGCCTGACATACAAGGCCATGTCCAACCCGGAATTAATGAACATGCTTCACCTCAAAAAATCTAAATCCATCAGAACTACAAGGGCAAGAGACTTAAACCTCAACACAGCTATTAATAGGACATGCTGGAGGGACAGATTCATCACCCAGAGACTCCCTATGCTGTGGAACAAAATCCCGGTACATGTGAGGCAGAGCACCTCGCTGGCTTTTTTCGAGAGAAATCTTGACCAATGGATGGGAGATCGCAGGTATACCCCAGGGATAACCTCAGTGTCACTGCTTGACAGAGGCACAGCAAAATAATGGGCATAATATCCTTCAAACTAAAGGGGTGGCGAAAGCCACAAAACTCTGGGCTAGGCTTATAAATGCCATAGGGCAGATAGCCTAGTATGAACCTATGAACCTATAAAGTTGATTTTTTTCCCAATGATTGAAAAATCCCATTTCTTATAGAGAAAGCGACCCCCTAGCCACATTTAGTTTAACAATTAAAATCAACTGACCCCCCCAGCCACATTTAGTTTAACACTTAAAATCAACCATCACAAATCATAAAAAAGTCAATTTATACATTTCATAAGTGAGACCATCCAGTCCCAGTTCACTAATTAGGAGTCAATACTACTAAATCCATAAACCTCATTTGTGTATATCTCCCTCCTGGAAATAATATCAACACCCTTGAACATATCCTTAACCAACTGTCTACCAAACTCCCTCAAGAAACATTAGTCTTAGGAGACTTTAACATAGATTGGTACTCCTGTAACAGTGCAAACCCCACATCACATATCAACCTTTTTGGCTTCAAACAACTCATAAATAGTCCCACCAGAACCAATAAAACAAACAATACGGAAACCATATTAGACTGGATTCTTACTAATACCCCCTTGCAAACCTACCAATCAGGCACCCTTCCTGATGACCTTAGTGATCACTCTCTAACCTATATCATTAGATGCAAAACTAACCTAACCTTACCTACCACTTTCAAAACACTTCATTCAAAAAAACAATTTAACCCTTTTCAGTTTCAAACTGAACTTACACAATGTAATTGGTCACCACTAAAACATCTCCCACTGAACGAAGCAGTTGAATACTTCAATTCAACATTCCTATCTATCCTACATCAACATGCTCCAAGTCGTACCATTAGAACCAAAACTAAAACAGCACCCTGGCTAACCAAGAATACTAAGCAAAAAATCATCCTCAGAAATAAAGCATGGGATAAGTGGCGATCTACTAAACACCAAACTGATCACCAAAACTTTAGAGAGCTTAGAAACAGTACCAAAGAAGCCATTCTGACAGATAAAAAGAACTATTACTTTCAACTACAGAAAACCACCAAAAAGGAACCAAAAAAATTTTGGTACAGTATTAATAATCTTCTAACCCCAGGCAAAGCAATTACACCCGACCCTCAAGATTCTGACTCTGACAATCCCACACAACAAGCCAATGACTTTAATTATTTCTTCACCAATTCCATACAAACTCTAGCAAACCAACTATCTCCTGACACTTCTAAACTACTCTCTCCTACTTTAAAAAACACTCTTCCTCCCCTTCATATACAACCTGTCTCTACCTCTTATATCCAATCTCTAATCCAAAAACTTAAACCTACCACCCCATCTGCAGACAAGCTTCCTGCAGAATTCCTGCAAATAGCAGCAAAAGCCATTGCTTACCCTGTCTCTATCCTAATAAACAGATCTATAAAAGAAAGTATTTTCCCTGAGATCTGGAAGATATCCCACATCATTCCCCTACACAAAGGAGGCAACTCTAATGACTTCTCTAACTTTCGTCCCATAGCACTTCTATCTCCCTTAGCCAAAATCATGGAAAAATGTATACACAAACAACTACTTAACCATCTCCTTTATAATAACCTACTGGCTAAGACTCAACATGGATTAAACCTTCCCATAGTACTACCACAGCTTTACTCTCCTTTACCAACACCATCAACTATAACCGTAACAATAATAAACTTACATCTTCTCTATTCATAGACCTATCAAAAGCCTTTGATATGGTTAATCATACACTTCTTCTGCACACACTTAAATCTCTTGCACTGGATCCCTCCTCCTTAACCTGGTTTACTTCTTTTCTAGGAAACCGTCACCAGGCAGTACTCTGGAAAAATTCACTATCTGCTCTCCTTCCTATCTCATTAGGAGTACCCCAAGAATCTATCCTAGGCCCACTTCTATTTTCCATCTTTATTAATGACCTCCAATCAGCTATCCCTAACACTACCTGCATACAATATGCAGACAATTCCACTATAATTTGTACTGCTTCCTCACAAACAGAACTCCAGTCTCTTACACAAAAAACCTTTTTAACTGTTGAACAGTGGTTTTCTGACCGCTGTCTACTCCTTAACCCTAAGAAAACCAAATTGTTACTATTTTTACCTACCCGAAGATCTACTTCTATAAACTTCTCTATTAATTCTACTAATAACACTCAAATTTCTCCTGACCCCTCAACAAAACTTCTAGGTGTTACTATTGACAATAATCTAAACTACGATTGTCACATCAACAACACAATAAAAGCAGTTAATAAAAAGATTGGAAATTTTTCCACATATATTTTTTGAGCCAGAAAACAATGGTCTTTATTTGCCAACACCCTCCCCACCATTCTTCTGGTGCTCAAAAAACAAAAGGCTGTAACATTTAAGGTCCTCTCCATACCCTTGCACAATTCATTCAGATATTGATGTATACCTGAAGACAAATGATGTGGGAATCCCTAAGAGTTAACCATTTAAAAGTTTGGCACATATCTCAAAACTGCCCAAATTTTTGCAGAATATCCAGATCGCGCCTCATATTTTTTGGTCTGTTCCTCATAAAAGTTGTGGCTTTCCGGCAAATCATTTAAGATTGAAGTCACCAAATAATGACAAATATTTGAGTTTCCAACTTCATTTCCCTCAGAAAATGTGTGCTAACACAAATCCTTTTATTTTAGCAACTTTCTAAATTTATAAGAGCAATAGTTAAAACATCATCCCTATTTCTTGACCTTTGTTCCCCTTTATTTTTGACTTTGTCCAGATTTCTTGCACTAAGAGGATGAGAGGTATGGTTTGACATAGTGTGAAGAGTAAGAGTGTGAATGTGAAATATTCCTGTACAGCCTTCCCTATTAATGATGTCCAATCATTCTCCCAGTTTGTTAAATAAGGATAACCATGGAATATCTTACAGTCCTATGAAAGAGCCATCCCAGAGATTCTCCATTCCTCCTCCAATAATTTGGTCCTCAAATTTGTGTAGAAGCCCCTAACCTTTCACAAAGCAATGATCAGGAAGAAGAAAGGTCTGAAATGAAGCCCCATGAAGAATTGGCCTCATATCACAAAAATGGAAGCTAGTGTAAACCTTCCAGTGATGTGCAGAGACTTGTGATGCTTTACCCCTGAAAGAAATGGACTGTGATATTATTTACACTCTGTGGTAGATGAATATCTTACCTTAAGACCTCTTCAGGATCTCAGTGAAAACTATGGTCAAAACTGAAATACCCTAAAAACAGTACAGGAAAGCCGTCATGTAAAAAAATCCCCATAGCTTCTTAACCACCTTTACCCCATGTCTTGTGACAAATTTACCTCATCATTGTTCAAAACTCTACCTTTTCCTGTATACCTAAAGCAGAGGAGTCTACCAGCCCAATCACCCCTAAATTCTAACACCAGATATGATTTAGAAAACAAAACCTTGAGACCTGCATAAACAATATGGTATAACCTAAAACTCTTCGCTCAACAACTAAGAACTTGGGTATTAGCCACTTAGAATACTTGAACACTTAACATTTGAATTTGGGCTTATTGATAGTCAAATGGCTCATTACCTTACTTTAGTAGCCCCTAGAATACCCTAACTGGTATACCTAAGATCCACAAAAGTGTGGTGGACCCCCCATTTAGGGCATTGGTTGATGGTAGACAATCCATCACCTACCCTTGTGAGAAACTAGCTGACACGATCTTGAAGAAATACATCGTGGGTGAGAGTCAAATTTGTAAGGACTCATG
This sequence comes from Protopterus annectens, assembly GCF_019279795.1. NCBI lineage: Eukaryota > Metazoa > Chordata > Ceratodontiformes > Protopteridae > Protopterus > Protopterus annectens. The sequence continues at coordinate 119,568,227 of NC_056748.1, read as the reverse complement.
GTCCTTTTTAGAGGAAATTAATGTAGTACAGTTTCAAGAGGAAAACAACTTTCTCACGGTTGACGTTTGTGACTTGTACTCAAGTATACCACACAATATTGGAGATGAATGGGTAGTAGACCATATGAGAGCAAAGGGGGCTCCAGATGGAGAGACCTTATTGGTTGAACAATTACTAGATATTACCTTACAGAACAGCTACCTCCAATTTAATAACAAACTTTACTTACAAAAGATTGGGGTAGCCATGGGTATACCGGTGGGGGGAAGTTTTGCCAACCTGGTCATGGCATTTTGGGAAACTAAGTTTATTTTTAACAATCCTCACTTTAAAGTGGTGAAAGTTTATAAGAGATTTCTGGATGACATCTTTATGATATTGGAAGGTGACCAACAGGTGGCCGACGAATTGATTGACTATTTTAACCCAACAACCTCTTTCCTTAGATTCACCAAAAACTATCAGGTGAATAGGATAAACTTTTTAGACATCAACTTGAGTAAAGACATGGTCAACAAGAGTTACACTGCTAGTATTTATAGAAAAAGTACTTTCTCAAACACTTTCTTACACTTTACTAGTGAACACCCAATGCACCAGAAAAAATTGGTAGTTAAGGGCCAACTGGTGAGAGCCGCCAGGATGGTGACAACTGAGGACGAGTTTGAGAAAGAAAGTAAACTTCTGTTCAATATGTTTTTACACAGAGGTTACCCAAGTAAGTTCTTGAACTGCATTTTTGAAGAGGTAACTAGGAAAAGGGTAACAGGAGTATACAAACCTATCCTGGATCATGGTACCCTAAACATTGAGGGTTCTGGATACACTAGACTAAACTCTAGTGACCACAGAGTGAGTAAGGTGGAGAGCAATGGCCCTGGAACAGGAGAGTTGACTGTGAAAGAAGGTAACACTAAGAGCAAGTACCAATTAGCTTTTACCTTTACATACACTCCTGTGGCTATGGATATACAGAAGGTGGTTAGAAAATGTTGGTTTTACTTTTCTTTAAACAGAGAGATTTTTGACCAAATAGGTGAGTACCCTTGTATTAGTTTTAGAAGATGACTAAATTTGAAACAAATGCTTGAAATGAATCAGGATGGAAGGAAAAGGGAAGGTGGTGGGGGTACTCACAAATGTGGCCACTTTAAGCAATGTACACACATTGAGTGTGGTAATAAGTTTAAGATTAGGGATGAGACGTTTTATATCAAGCGAACCTACAACTGTGACACAAGAAGTGTGGTTTACCTTGCAGAATGCCAGGTTTGCCAGGTGTTCTATGTGGGTAAGACCGACCGTAGATCGAAGGATCAGATTTACGAACATATTTACGCTATTAGCAAGAAGAACCCTAATAATGCATTGGCCCACCACTGTGAACAAAAAGAAGGTCATTATTTTAAATTTAGGATTATATCACAGGTTAAGCAGAACACTGAAAGTAGGTGTGGGTTCAATGATAGTTTATTGAAGTTACTGTTGGAGAAAAATGAACTTAACTGGCAACTTAGACTAAATGCATATGTAGAACCTGGGCTAAATGAATCTTGTATTTGCATTTCATGTATTTTAAAACTAAGAAGTTTATATAGGTAATATAGTACATGTAACATAAATATTGGTGTTCAACAGTAACACCAGGTGATACTTTTGTGTTTTTTTTCCAAGTTGTTCAGGATGAGGGTTAGTTGTAACTGTCAGTGCAAAAATTACTACGTTAAACTATTAAATTAAAACACTAGGTGAAACTATTTACCTACTATCTTTTAAGGGGGTAGATATTTTCTGTTGCATTTTCTGGTTCACTTGATTTTATTTCACATACCATTTTTTGTTGCAACTGAGTGGATGGCACAATTAGAACTAGTATGAGCGATTGAGGTAGTGTTACTTTATACTGTTCTTTTACAACACCTTTGGTATAACCTAAAACTCTTCGCTCAACAACTAAGAACTTGAGTACTAGCCACTTAGAATACTTGAACACTTAACATTTGAATACACAGTATGTAACTCAGCATAATGTAACTTAATGACTATACTAGGTTAGTTTATTTTTCTTTAATTCTCAAATTACTGTTAGAAAACGAATTGATTTGAGCCTTTTCCTGATTGGACAGGAATGAAAGAAATACCTATTTTAACTATTTAAATTCAACTATTGCTCGAGAAGGTTGTCTGAAGAAGTTCGGGTATAACCCGAATGAAAAGCGCTTTACATACTGGATTTTAGTTTCTGTTTGGCTGCCTTGTAACCCAGCATTGGAATTGTGTGCTTTTAACTTTTTTGGATAATACTAACACTATTTCTACTTGGTTGTGACTTCATGTTGGGTGTCGAAGCACCTTATTAACTGGACCTGGAGTGACTGTTTTAAAATTACATTTGAATATTAAATTTTGTGTTTTTACATCCATTTTCTGGGGCTTTGGTGCATCAAAGCTTCTGTAGTTTGTGGACGTTCACAGTCTCTAAAAAGGACACTCCTTTCAAAGACAATTGCACACATACACAAACACAGTGTTTTCAGGATTCAAACCCCTGCCTAACTATGTTATAATACTAGAGAGAGACGCATTAACATGGCGCGCTATTTGCTTTATGGGCTGGTTTTCGTTCTCCTGCTGTATTTGTAGGATGGTGACATCATCAGACTTTCCAAAGAGGAATGTACCTCTTTTAGCGTGTTTTCACAGTCTCCAAAAAGAACACTCCTTTCAAAGACAATTGCACACACACTGTTTGTAGGATTCAAACCCCTACCTAACTATGTTATGATACTAGAGAGACATGCATTAACCTGGTGCGCTATTTGCATTACTGGCTGGTTTCCCTTTTCCTGCTGTATTTGTAGGATGGTGACATCATCAGACTGGGCATGGTGATGTGTGTACACTTTGTTTTATGCCATTCCAGGAATGGTCCATGTGGGTCAGCAGGTGTCAACAGCTTGAACAAGACCTCAGAATCCTTACCTTGTGTGATCTATCTGTGTACACATTGACATTCCATCATATGTCAACACATATTTATGCACAGCTTGTTTGTTTTGTGGATACTACATGTGTCTGGGATGTTGGTAAAGGGCTATTCAAAATCTATGTGACACATGTGTAGATGTGTTCATTGATGTATATCCTGGGTGGCTGCCTTGCAAACAGTCTAGCATGTTTGGGAACCATGATCCACACATAAACATACCACAGTTAGTAGGGTTGTGTGTATGTCAGCTTCCAATAGCTCTGTTTATGACTGCAACCATGATGGACTCCATGACCTTGCAGCTCAGACCTCATAGGCGTACTGGACTTGACTTCCCACGGTGTGTTGTGCACCAACACTTGTGGGGAGTGCCATATGTAGCTGTGACACGTTCACCGGTTCCACATCCTGTGTAGGGGGTGAGGCTCAGCTGACTGTTCAGGTGCATGATCTATTTGTTCTGTAGTTTGTGCATGACACATATTGAGAATCAATGTATTCCACCTGCTGCCATGCTTTTGGCAGTGGGGGTGGCTGCTCATCCATTCTACATGTGATATCTCCTGGTATGTTGATGTGGACTATTGTCAGTGGGGGATGGGTATGTACATATGGGCCTGTCTGTCATGATGTTGCATTGTCACTCAGGTACAGTTGGCCCTGACTCAGGACATATATGGGTGTACATTGATATTTATGACATAGCTGAAGGAGGTGTCATGATTCAGTCTGGACTCCTTCTCAGCTACTCTTTACAAAACACCAATGAACATGAGCACTAATCCCTGTTATACTCTTTTACATGCTTAACACCCTACTGATCCTTTGTGATCAGGCTAAAGAGTATGTCATGATAATATCCTGGCATGTCCAGGGGTCGGTTTTGTGTGTACTCTTCAGTCCAGCTGGTGGATATTGTGATATTGACACTATGTCACATCTTCCTCATGTACACAGACAACCCTCCCCTCCTCCCAACAAACTCAGATATATGTGTGAGATGCACCTATATAGACATACAGGGAGCTGAACTCTCCCGACCCATGACTGGCACAGTCAATCAGGTGGTGAAAGTAACCACACACACCACATATCAGTCTCTCATATCCTCTAGCAACAGCACTCAAACCACATTAGCACACATAGACATACTTGGATGCTGTAAATGTACTCTACCTAAGCAGCAGAGAACTGCAAAGCAGACACACACACACCTGCTACCCCACTACAATACCCACATATCACAATGTTCACAATGTCAGTGTGCCACACAGTCACTGCCCTTTGGGCTAAACAACACACCTAATACACTTGTAATAGGTGACACTTATTGTCAGACACACTGATGTACCACTCACCAGCCCTAACAAGGGAATAGTCACTTTGGGCTGTCTGTTGGGTGCCAGGATCTGCCACATAACACAGGCAGTCAGGTCACTCCAAAGCAAGTACAAGACTGGTATCATCATTGTCCATGCTGGTGTGTATAACCTCAGACATTACTCCCTGGACCACATGACATGATACATGGAGGAACACTTTGATCATGTAGCCCATGCCAGTATGACCCTGACTTTGTCTAGCATCTTATACCCACCAATTATGATGTCACAGTATACTGACACACATATCACATTTAACAGTTGCCTAACACATTTGTTTCATTCATAGTGGATACAGTGTCTGCCAGTGTATGGTGACGTGCTCAACATGCCACGGAGCTTCACTATGGACAGCTTGCACCTGCCACCCTTGGACTTTGGAATGATGGCTAAGGCTCTTGCTACCACCATAATGCCTTTTCTAAGCAGGGCTCAGAAGACAAACCCACCTCCATAGACATTACAGGTTAAATGAAACTAAGGGTAATGCTGCTCAACAACAGTTGTGTTATCCTCATATTGTGGCCACTCAGGACTCTCCACAGTATGGAGGATAGCAATATCTGTGCACTCACAGACACCTGGTTCAGGCTCACTTATGCACACCAGCACTACCAGGTTATGTTTCATACCATGCTGTCTGACAACAAGACTTGGAACAGACAACACAACTAGGGGGAGTATCCATATACATCACAGATACACACACCTCCAGGTTAGTAGCACTGCACAAAGCATCACAGACCATACATATACAACTACCATTGTGCAATACTGCCTTTCAGTTTGTTGCCTGCTACAGAACACACTCCCAAACTCAGGAACCATACTCGGCTTTCGTGGGAACTATGGAGAATATGACGGTCTCCACAAACACCATTATATTGTGTGACTTCATATACACAAATATTGACTGGGGATACTACTCAAGCCCCGGCACCCTCACCCAACAGTTGCTACAATTTGTGGACTCATATGCTATGGCACAACCAGTCAGCACAGCCACAAGGGGGAATACATATTGGACCTGATCATCACCAACATGGGGACTCTATGTTCCACACCAGCGATATACCCCTCATTGGTAAGGTCAGAACATACATGTATCTCACAGGACATACATATACCCTTCACACACCCATCCTGGGTAATCTTGGTGAACTTCTCATGAGCCAACATCTCACTTTGCCGAAGCAAGGTGGTATCCTTCAGAGATCCTGGGACAGTGGCATATACGGCTCACATTGCTGCATTCTTTACATACACATTCTCTGGACAACTAGTGGACTGCATGGATTGTGCTATCCCAAATAACAACAGGACCCACTACTACAATGGCAGGGGACCTGTCGGGTAGACTCCAGCCATTAATAAGCTGTACAATGTCAGGAGGAAGCTACTACATGAAAGAGCACAATCCCAGACTGGGAAGGCATCTGTGATCTGTACTAGCAGACAGCTACAATCACTCGTGGACTTTTCTAAGGGCCGCTTCTCCCAGACAATTGCAACAGACAAGTAGGACTATCACACGGCTTTCTTCAGTTATGTCAGGAACCTGGGTGGACACTCACTGATATGCTGTGAGTTACTGCATACTGACTAAACCTACCCTGAACCCACTGGCATTGCCTACATCCTGGCAAACAGGTTCAGTGCAGATGTCTCCCACCCATCCCCCCTAAGGAGCAACTATCCATCCCAACAGAGTATTACCTCCCTGACATCACACATTAACAGGTGAGTGCTGCCCTCCCCACAGCGTACATCACAGTATCAATGTGACCAGATGGTGTCCCAGCCTGCATCCTACACGAACATCATGACAAACGCAACCCTCACATTACATCACTGTTCAATATCGGAGTTACCACAGGATATGTACCCAAGGAACGGCGTACTGCAACAGTGGTCCCGCTCCACAGAGTTGGTGCCACAACAGACCACAGACAATATTGTCCTATAAGCCTATGTAGCCTGTTCTGCAATGCTATGGAGCATATTGTCATAGGACTCATACACATTGACATCGGGAATCTACAGACACTGTGTCCTACACATTTCAGCATTGTTGTGGGAAGATCTTGCTTCTTGAACCTGTTTGTTTTCTTTAAATGGTTAACAGATCCATCGACATAGGGATGTCTGTCCACACAGCCTACCTGAATCTTGCAAAACCCTTCAACACAATAACCCACTGGGCCATTATGCATAGGCTCACCAGCGTTAATATGGACACATATCTCACACAATGGATTGATACCTGGATCAGGGATAGCACCCACATGGTGCCATGTCTGACTATACACCAGTTACACATGGCATCCCGCACGACTTGGACCTGGGACCTCTCTTGTTCAGTATATATTTGTCTTACGTACAGGCTACCACAGGGGGCATATGGCTGAACATGTTTGCACATGACTGGAAACTAGGTGCCATGATCAACTCTCCAGCCACATGCATACTCAATCAGGGTCTCACAGAGATGGATGACTGGTGCCAGAGCCATGGCCTACAGCTAAATGCCATTAGTTGCATAGTCATCCCCTTTGGGAGTAACAACATGCCCACACATTACCAAATATGTAGTACTCCATTACATACGGTAGGAGTTGTTAGGGGTTTGGGGACATGACTTGTTCATACTGTCGCCTTTAACATTCACGTTGCCAAAGTGGTTGGACACACCTTTTATGTGGGCCACCTTATCCCATATGGTTTCACATCTAGATCGAGTGAGGTCATTGTGCTCCTATAATCATCACATCCATACCTGGTTACAATGCCACATTTGGGGTGTACCTTACCTGACACCTGCAGCAACTGTACTGGCCACGGAAGGTCCTCACCAAGCAGATCTAGGGACTCACACAGATGCCCTGCATAGTTCAGATGCAGTAACTCCAGCTCTACTCAGTCGCTTACCACCTACTCAGATATGATGTGCGCCTGTTGTTTACAGATATACCCAACCCAAAATTACTGGACATGCTCCACCTCAGGATATCCAACTCCCTTGGAGCTACACACTCCAGGGACATATACTTCAGCACAGATGTTAATAGGGCATTGTGGAGGGACAGATTCTTATCACAGAGGCTCCACTCACTACAGAATGTAATCCCAGTTTCACATAGGCAGAGCCACCCACTGACCACCTACTGGAGACATCTTGACGACTGTATGGGTGATTGTATATTTACCCCTGGGATATCTACTGTGTCCCTGCTAGACAGAGACACACTAGCCTAAGTGTACATGGGCTATCTTGTGTGACCTACTATTCACACACACAGTGTAGTAATCTGACAGGGTTGCAAATGCCAGACACACTCTGGCTAGGCTTGTACATGCCCTAGACCAGATAGCCTAGTATCAACCTCTGAACCTATGCTAATGTTCAAGATGCACAATTTTCATTGCTGATACTGTTTGCAGGTCTTTATCATCTTTGCTTTACCATTTTCCATGAACAACTTTGGTATCTGCAGAACATATTTGATTATGACAGGGTTCCACTATATTATAGATGTGTGTGCTGTCAGATAACTGTGCGCACAGGGTGGATTGCTGTATAGTGACAGGTTCCTGGGTTAACACATGCAACTGCCAGATATGCGTGGCCCACTGCTGTACTCAGACATGGCCTAAGTGTGTGAGCATGCCCAGTGAGTTCTGCCATTCCATGTTTTGTTGCCTGACATTTGTCTCATTTATTCAAGTGTGTGAGCATGCCCAGTGTGACCCTTCAGTATGTTGCTATCTGAGGTCCACTACATTTGTTGATGTGTGCGAACATGACCAATATTAACATTTATAATGTGTGTGTTGGAAGTCAGGTTCTGTTCTCACTGCAGGACTCACCTTTGTGTCATAACTCAACAAGGATTATGCTGTGCCTGCAGGGTTTCCATGGAATACTTTGCATAGACTTATCAACATTCCATCATACAGGTGGGCCACTGCAATACTGTCATGGTTTAGTGGTTCAGTACTTTGGCTATAGTGCACGGTATCCTGGGTTTGAGGCCCATCACTGCTTTATATTTTCATACTGAGCAGACCAGACTGCTTAAGGGCCTGTTAAGCTAATATGAGCATGTTGGCTTTTGTTCAGCTATGCCCTACTTAGACCAGGCTTGTCCGACATTGCTCAATATTCACCAACATTGCTGGAAATTGCCCAATATTACTGAACATTGACCACAGTTGTGCTAGTTGGTGTGTGGGATTTTGTTTGCATATACTACATGGTGGTAATTGCTGTTTAGCACTGCTTTATATTGCTTAACACATGGCATTCATGCCTTAGGTGGTGCTGCAGGGCTGCCTATGTCGGATAGACATACTACACTCCCTGCACATGTTTGGAAGCAGGTAGTGTCAACTTAGGCATCCCTTTTACTTTAAGTGCGAGTCAGAGAGAGGTATAATTTCCAGAGTTCCTACTGAGCCAGTTTATGTACTATGTGTTGCCTCTTTGCCAAGGCCAAAGCATACTGGGCACGCCTCCTTCTGCCTACTGGGGCAGGCTCAGGTTGTTCCTCCTCCAAGTCACTCTCTGCCTGTGATGGACTTGGCAATGGTGGGGGGCTGTTTGGCCCAGGCTTATGCTGGTCCTGCTGCAGCTGTTTTCACAGGATCATATTATGTAGCATAGCACATACCATGACAATTTGGGTACATGTAGTTGGTGAGTACTGCAAGGCTCCACCAGATGTGTCCAGGCACCGGAACCGTGACTTGAGCAGCCCAAACACACGCTCTATTACATTACGTGTTTGTGCGTTTGCCTCATTATGGCATTCCTGTTCAGGTGTGCGTGCATTTCTGATGGGTGTCATCAGCCATGGCTCCAGTGCATAGCCAGCATCCCCCACTAGGTGACCATGTGGGATGTCCCCACTGGCAAATGTCTGGTACAGCTGTGTCAGATGCCAGATATGGGAATCATGGTAGCTTCCAGGGCAGCCTGCACACACATTCAGTATTATGCCCTGGGCATCGCACATGACCTGGCAGATGATGGAGGGGAAGCCCTTGCGGTTGAAGTAGACCCTACCCCGCTCGCCAGCTGGTGCTTTGATGCATATGTGCGTGCAGTCTGTTGCACCCACTACCTCAGGGTATTCCACTATTTGCTGGAAGAGACGCATATTGCTGGCCAATACCTCACGGGAACTGGGGAAATATACATGATCACCGACATGTGCTGACATGGCCTCCAGAAACTGGTGTAGTACCCTGGATGCTGATGCCTGTGATATCCCCATCATATCACCAGTTGGTCTCTGGAAGGTACCTGTTGCTTGTATTCTTAGGCCAACACATACCTTGGTTTCCACTGGGATGGGTTCCCCTCTGTTGGTTCTGTGTGTGAGGCGTGGCCTGCACAGCTCAACAATTTGCTGCAGGGGGTCTTTGTCCAGTCTATAGCGCTCCATTATCTCCAGCTCACGTAGCCCCTGGTGGGTTACCCTGGGCCTGTACACTCCTCTCCATCTCCTCACTGTGGGTAGTCCTGCAGCATTTCCATTGTCACCACCCTTAGCATGTTGCATGTGTCGCCTTATAACAGTAATGGCAGCCCCTAACATTTCTTTGTCTCAGTAAAGCTTTTTCAGTTTTCACTTCTATTAGCTTACTGCTGTGTCTCTTGTGAGAAACATATTGGACTGTTGTTTGCAGAGTTTTAAGTGCTAGGCTGGGCTGGGCTAGTGTGCTGCCTGTGTAATTGCTGATTCTGATTGTTTTTGCCTGCTAGCTCTGCTAGTACTCCCTGGTAGCTTCCTACTATTTGTTGTGCTTCCTTGTTCCTTTCTGTTTCCTCGGGGGGGGGGGCGCTGCACACATAAGCGCAAACACACGTACAGCTGCTAACACGCGTGCACACATGCTTACACGGACTAAAACTTGCTTATTCGGGTTAAACCGCGTGCACACCAGTGCAAATGCGCTTACAACTTTTTAAACAGCATTATATATGCTTACTCCGGCTTAAACGTGCACACTCACGCTTACACACGTGCACACTGTCGTACTCGGGTTTAGACATGTGCACACTCGTGCATACCCGCTCAATAAGAAACTGTGGTGTTATCTACGGCATACACCTTCAATTTCTTGGCTTTCCCTAGCCTACCTGTTGACACACCTCTTTCCATGATGTATAAATGACAGCTGACACATGCTACTCTGCTCCAATGAGCTTCACTTCCTTCATACATACCCCCCTCATGATGTCACCTATCTTCTACTCTGTTACTCCCCATATCCTACTCCTATACTCCACTGACTGTCCTCATTTGCTATGTAAACTTGCGATTCACTATCCTAACACTCAGTTACATAGGATTGCCTACTAATGCTTGGTTACATGTCTTAGACTGAGCTTCCCCCCTTAGCAACCACTACTCTGTGGCCATGTTGTCCTCAGCCTGCCATTCCCTTGCATTGTACATTAACAATTTCTATAAATTCAACATTTGTGGGTTTTAATTTTTAGTATTCTGAGTTTTAGAGCGCACCCCGTTTGCGCGGCACTGCGCTACACTTAAACATCTGAAATCAGTGAAAAAAAATAAAATATTTTTATTTTCATATTGCATCAGGAAATATTTCCAATGGCCATATATTTGGCCATTGGCATGCATCCTGCACTGGATGCAACCTTTATTTGGAGCTGTCACGGCTCCGTTTTGCTATTTGCAGAACAGTACTCAGTTGTCAACTTAGTACATTTCTGCAAATAACACTGCTCTTACTCGGACAGGTACAGGTTTCCTGAATCGCAAATCTACCTCATTTGCATGCCTTTCACCTGCAATTGAGGTAATTTTCATATCCCTGCCCTGTCCGTGTAAGAGCCGTTATAGGAGCTCTCTTACACGCCCCTACAGGCTGTTCCTGGATCGCTCGTCGGACATAATGGCTGCATGGAGTCTTACTCTACTCTTAGACTCTGTGCAAGCCATCGTGAATCCGGCCCATAATGTGATATCTAATGTGACACCTATAAAATACATATAACCCAAAAAAGAAATAAATATAAATATATATATATATATATATATATATATATATATATATATATATATATATATATATATATATATATATATATATAATTCAATTCATTTAAGATAAATAAATTCAAATTTCAAAAACTTAAATGCATGTTGAAAAATTCCAGCAATAATATAATATAATAACAAAACATCAAACAATAACAAAGGGACAGTTTTTATGAGGTTGAAGCAAAGAAAAAATCTTTTCAGATATAAATAAAATATTTAAAAAAAAAAAAATATTAAAACTTTTTTTTACAAAGGTATATGCAATGGAAATAACTATCTTTCTAGAGGTTTTAATTTTAATATGCAAAATATAGATAATTGTTCATTTAATCCTGGCCAGGATATTGCATTTAGCCACAATTGCCAAATTAATTCATGTTTTTCTAGTAGGAGTGCCCAAGCCCCCCTTTTCTTTCTGAATGTTAACAATACTTGGATTAGGATAGTAGGTAAATATTACTGTGCTACAGAAAGAGTAGTTTACTGTGCAACTTGCACTCAGTGCCCAGTCTTCTATATAGGGAAAATGGACAGAAAGTTTAAGAATTGTATATATGAACATTTAAGGGATATAAGAATGGGAAAAGACACTAATTTTTTAGCCAAACACTGTGCTGAATTTGTTATCCTTTCCTTTAAGGTTTTTTGTTATAGAGGCTTTAGACATCTCTGAAAAAGGGGGGGGGGGTATTGTTGGAATTTTTCAACATGCATTTAAGTTTTTGAAATTTGAGTTTTGAGTTTGTTTATCTTAAATTAATTCAATTATAATTTTTTTGTGTGGGTTATATGTATTTTATATGTGTCAAAATATGTAGAAGCACTTGTTCACATTAGATATCACATTATATGAAATGGAGTGTTTTGGAAGCTAACCAGGGTTGGGCTTGGTTAGTACTTGGATGGGAGACCACCTGGGAACATCAAGAGCTGAAGGGTGTGCATGGACAAAGTGATGTCATTGCAGAAGGTAGTCATGTGATTGTTCTTTGCTATAAAACGTCCTATGAAGTATGTAATAGTATCTGATCAAGTCAACTATTGAGATGAAAGCACTTATTGGATATTTGTGTGTGTGTGTGTGTGTGTGTGTGTGTGTGTATATATATATATATATATATATATATATATATATATATATATTATGACTTTTTTGCTCATTAAAGTGTGTTTTTAATCTTCACTTGTGAATGGGCCTTTGAGAATACACGCATTTTGTGGATTTAATTGAACGGATATACAGAGTGAACTGTTGGAAACTGTAAGGAACACAGAGAGTGTTTTTGTTTTGTTGGTTTACGTGGTGATGTTGATGTGAAGAAATATTTCCTGATAGCACAAAACAATGTCCAGAGTGGCCCAAAGCTAACTAAAAAAAAAAAAAAAACAAGAAAAATAATCCACTTGTATACTCTCCTGGATCATAAACTATCACAGTTTACTGGTAAAAAAAAAGAAATAAATCAGCAAGAGTCTGTACTGATAAACCATTGGAGGATGTGACTTTAAAAGCAATAATTTGTTGTATGGAGGGTGAGCTTTCCATCACTGCTACCATTGCCTGCAATGTGCATTCCAGGGCATGTCCTTATTTGTTTTACTTTAATTCTCTCTTAGTTAGTCATTTTATTCTATCAGCTGTAATTTCAACTCGTGCCATTCACACTTACCCTTACCATCACTGATGTTAATATACATTTGTGAACATTAAAACTATTCAGCTGTCATCTATTCCTATTTCATTTGTCATTAGTGGCTTCTGTAGTACAAAAAAATGTATATATACTTAGCATTGATCTATTGGACCACAAAAACATCTGGAGAGAGGCTGTCCCCTTGCTTTGAATGCTGTTATTTGACACTTGACAGCTGACATTTTTTATTTGTTATTGTAACTTGTCTGTGTCTTTGAAGGCATTACAAGCAGGAACCTTCATCTTGAAAGCATGTAGCAGCTTTGAAATTCTTTCCCATTGTATTAACTCTTCATGAATTCTACTGGAAAATGTTTTGCTGATGGATTATCACAGCATACCCCGGGATTCATGAAGCTCGGCACAAGGCCGGCATTAGGCTTGCGCCGACCATGTGGAGTGAAGATGGTGCAGTAGCACCAAATTCATATTAATGAAGGCGCGCTGCTGCCACAGACACGTGCATAGGAAAGGAGCGCGAGTGCATAGGGCGTGTCGAAGTGCCGCACGGAGGTGCGGAAATGTCAGCTGTCGACGTGCAACCTAAAATGCTTGCATATAACAATTTGCAAGCAATAGTAATCACATCTGTCAGTGTCTGTGGATACTGAAACGTATGCAAAGCATGCAAGACAGTTCCTGTGAACACAAACTGAAGAAGCAAACACAAATGCACGGTAGGGAATAATGGGTCCCTATCCAGCGAACAAATGACATTGAAAACCATGTGCCCGTAGTCCAACGCAGTGTAGATAGTTATACCAAGTGGATGTGAAACTTCATATGTTAGCACGCCGCCAATAGGTACGTCCAGCCCAATGGTCAGGGTCACCAGCTGACCCATATTTTGAGGGAGGGTACACAGCTGGGCAGATGTGTCCATAACAAAAAACACGATAAATGTACATATCTAGCGACTGTATGACCGAATTATATCCCACAGCGCATGTAATAGTCACATACAATAGGTATGTCCATATATCACATACCAAATGTGGCAGGGAATAGAATAAGCATGTAAACAAAACAGAAGGAGCATATAAACTGCTACAACAATAAGGCAATGTGTAGGCTGAAAGGAACAGTATTATCCATACCATTGACTGTGGGTATGTATTGTCCAGTACATTCGGATATGTGTCCGGAATATATCCCATCCTGGACATAGGAAAAGGTGGCATCCTACCAATGATTAGAACAGTTGGCCAAAATCCGCACATCAGTGGTCCAAGCCGAACTTGTCAGGATGTGTCACAGTTGAAAGGGTATTACCCGGGTATACCAACCATGTCATGAAAGTTAAGTATGGGTGTGTACCTATGTGCATGAGGTATAGCATGTGGAAAGTCAAACATGGCAGGGTAGTCCACACAACCATACAGGTACCTGACATATGTAGGGTATGCAATGTGTTACCTTGACCGTGTCATGGGCCATCAACCAAAGCAGTGATGGATGGAGTGTCAGGAATATGTGTGTGGGGGGGATGGGTAATGGTATAATCCTCCAAGGCGACGCTGTGTCGTATGCAGAATAGGTGAACCGGAGGTGTATGAGGGAGCAGCGGGTGAAGCAGAAAGAAACACAAAAACATGTATACACATCTGCAATACAACCAGACAGGCCATACTGTAGAACACAATCCCACAAACATATGAATATTAAAATGTGCGATACAAATGTATAGACATGTCAATGGCACATACCCACAGATTGGTCCTGATGGAAATGGCCATATCAAATGCAACACACCTGGATGCATAATGGACTACCCAGCATCCCCTCCGCAGCACACAACCCACTCCCATACCTGAACGTCCACCAAATCCAGCCATACTTGGCCTACTGGTTTGGTGCAGCCACATCTACACATAGTGACCACTACGCATATGTAGTAGGTAGTGTCACCCTAGGCAGTTTCAGGATTGCAAACTATATATCCCTTGCATGTAAAACACCCAGCACATTTTCATAATGCCAGAAGAATGGTCAGCATTTGTCTTGTTTTGGTCTTGTTCAATTTTTGGGATATCCCTCATGGGATAAGTAACCTGTGTAAATATTAGAATGGGTATGAAGACACGAAGTCCAGTCCTGTAGATATCTGGACACAAGTTGGAATGTGCAGTAGTGGTGCACGAGACTGTTCAGCCCTAGATGGTCATGCAGAACCTACTACCCAGGATCAAACACCTGCCCGTGATGCACGTTTCCCGACACGAATAAGCGAGAGAATATATTGCACACATTCGCATAGTGGCACATGGTATAAGGGTGATGAAGGCACTGACGTAAACAGGATACCCCCTGATCCACTGTGTGAGGGACAATTAATGTGTGTGTAGGTGTGACCTGACCAACAATGATACAATGCCAAATGTCCTGTGATTGTAGGAAATAAATATGTACCATACTGCATGTAGCAGTTGCCTAAAGCGGTCACATCAGGATAGAATAAACGTAATTCGTAGAAGAAACAGGCAAACAACAAAAGTTCCAAAGGTATAAGGCTCACAGCTAGGAAACAAATGAATGTTCTAAACCTGCACTGACCGTGGCTATGTGTTGGCCCAAACAATCTAGTGTCCGCAGTAGGGTTACCATCTGTCCCGCTTTGCAAGGGACAGCCCATCTTTGGACAGTTGTGTCCTGACAAAATATATTACAAATGGCAAATGTCCTGGGATTGTAGGCCATAACTATGTCCCATATGTTATGTAATAGTTGCAGAAAATAATTATTTCAGTATCTAAAATACCTAAATGTTACAAGAAACAGAATAAGCAACTAAACCGCTACAACAATAGGCTTTTATGTAGGCAAATAAGTAAAGTTCTATCCTTTGTACTGACCGTGGGTATGTGTCGGCTTGTAAAATTTGATGTGTGTTCCGAAAATGTCCCATCTTGGCCATTTGAAAAGGTGGCAACCCTAGTCCCCAGAATACATCCCAACCTGTACATATGACAATGTCAATGCTACAAATGGTCAGAGCATTCACACAATAACTGGCCAGCCTTTTAACCACTCACAAAACCAGTGATCTTTGGGGGAAAGGTGTTGAATGAGAATGACTACTTACAACAATGAAGAGTAATAGACACATTTAACTGCAGAAAATTAGTAGTATTACGAATCTGTCAACACGTTCCAAGTTAATAGCACTAATATGGTAGAAGTGTCCGTGATTGTCCCTGAGTTGTTGCAGCCTTGTCCCTGTCGAAACAAGTCCCCGAGTATCAAAGAGGTCCGTACACATAAGTACACCAATCAACTGTAATATCTGTTGACAGGACTATTGCACACCTGCAGTGAATTTATAACAGATGTCCAGAATAATATTCATTGTATCTATAAATGAATGAATGAAATAGTCAAATGGGAAGGGAAACACATGGAAACCAGCCCCCCAACCTGCATTATATAGTGGAACCACTTCCCACCCTAAATTATGTAGCGCCGTCCCAATAATGTGGTCAGAGGTGCCCAAACACCTGTGTCTGTAAACACAGGTAGAATGTTAAAATCTGAACTAACTCTGTCCATGTGCTACGTCTGCTCTTTGAACAGTACCAGGGAAGTTCTAGTCACCAGTCGGCCGAGCCTAAACCTGGACCAGCACATGAACACCCTGACAGTCAAACATATGTATGTGCGAGGACTATAAGCGTACGAGTTCTGAATATCCTTGGAGTGAGTAGACATGCAGCACGGGTCCAGAGCAGTAGGAAACAGGGAATGTCCTAATTGTAGTACTGCAGTTTTCCCAGCAGGAGAATGGATGCCTGCTGTGTAAGGGAAATGGTGAGGCGTATGTCAGAGTAGCTATGAACCATGGGTATACATATAAATGAGCCAGAATAACAATAGTGTAGTGGTTATAGCATCCGTCCAATGTAAAGGCCTTCCCGGTTCAAGTACGACTATAGCACATATTAATTGTGTGATGAATGCCTCTGTGCTGTAAAGCCAACATTTATACATGTAAAGGTGACCACGTTCGCATGGGTCCATTAACCAGATTCCATCAAAGTGGTACTTTCATAAGGAATAATGCACATGTAATCCCAAAGAAGTGCCTGTAAACATATGTAACTCAGAATAAGTAGATGCAAGTGCGCCTGCACGGGTGTACGCAGCTATTAGCATAGCAAATGTATGTTGTCTTGTAGAGCTGTAACTTTTATATATATAGATAGATAGATGTGTGTATAGATAAATATCCACAGACATAACAGAAATATGCAATTATATATCTACATATTTATCTGTATATACACATATATATAAATATATATATATATATATATATATATATATATATATATATATAGATATATATATATATACATATATATATATATATATATATATATATATATATATACACATATATATATATATATATATATATATATATATATATATATATACACATACATATATATATATAGATATATATAGATATGTAAGGAACGCTGAAAGACAAAAGCAAACATAAGGGTTGTGAAGGGAATCCAGAGCAAGTAAGGAATTATAAAGTGCTCACAGTGTATGTCACATAAAGCTGCACAAGTGTGCGTAGAGCACTGCTCTTCACACCAGAGGCAGGGTTATACCAGTGGCCATAACATCGTTGAACTGCTACGTCAACATTGTAAACAGACGGAATGTAGTACATGTTGTGACCACCTACACTTGTATCCCGCAAATCGTTCGTAATCCATAACACCAGAAAAGGCACGTATGTGCAAATATGAATGGATGGTGAGCCTGTGAGTACACAAGGCGGTACAAAATGTGTGTAGGGTTCCAACGCTCATGAGAGGGCAATGTGTAAAGGTGTGTCATGGCTGCGATATCAGGTGTATAATAGCTGTTATGCATGGAAAATCAACACGGTTGTGCAGGAGAAACTATGGATATGCGATTATGGACACAGGCGTGCTAGGGTATGTTGCGCCTGGTACAATGGTGCGGCCCGTGGAGGTCAGCTAGTACATAGGTGCGATTCCCAGATAGAGCATAGTTTGCATGGAGACATGCGTGAATGGGCGTATCGTTGTTGGACATTGTGCGTCAGGGCTGGCAGCCCGGCACGTAAAACCTATACGCCACCCATGAGCAGAATGGAGTTCTGCTGTGACAACCCCAAACCGGGAAAAGCAGAAAGACACAACTACATGGAGACAACAATATGTTGATGTACAGTCACAGTAACACAAACACATATCCTATCAACAGTAATAATATAAATGTGCACAGAAACAAACACAGTAGCAGGAATAATAGGCTGTGCATACGAGTAATAGGTCGAATGACACTGTATCACATCCCAGTTAGCAGCGGCACCCCAGACATGAAAAACGTGTGACATCTGTCCACTGTATAACGTGCAATATACTGAGCACAAGTTCACCGGAGTGAAGTGTCGGTGTCATAATGACTAAGGCAATAGTATGCTGTCGAAGCAGAGATAAAACCCAATACGCATGTGCAAGTGTCCATGTCCGGGAAATGTATAGGTTAACGGACACACAGATGTATATATAGATAAAAACGTATATATACATATATCTATATTCCTTTACATACACATATATATTCATACGGATATATATATATATACACACACACACAAGGATATACTATGGATATATATAGATAGATATATATACACAAACAACAGGTAGTGATATATACACATACACACAAAACAAAATATATACGTCAGTGTAGATATACACATGTACATAAATAGGTTACTTCACAGCAATTAGGGGTAACATATTTACAGCCCGGGCATATGTGACTGGGAGGTCCAATAAATAAACATTGTACCCCCCACATCGCCCAGCTAGGCCGGACAGACATACAGACAGGCAATACAGATCAATACACTGCCGCTGTCTAAAACACCGGCAGGAAAGTACCAGTGGGAGAGTTCTGTAAGGTCTACACTTTAAACATGGATAACGGTGTCCCTTGCAGGACCCCAAAAATTCAGGGTACATGTGAATCTGCTAACATGTATACGAGCAGGATGTAGGTGTACATGGAACAGTAGGTTGTGCAAGTGTGATAATACATGGGTTGACAAAACGTACGACATGTGTCCCGAGACGGGGAGAGTGGGCAATGTGTAGGGGTGCGCTCATACCCCAGCTGTGCTCGCAGTAAGTATTTGTCACGACTGCTGTAGAGGGGCGCCAGGTAGATGGACCATGGGTATGCATTAATGGGCTTAAGTGTGCAGGTGCTGGTTGGCAGAGATGTAGTAGGCCCGCCCAGTGGCAGTCATTAATATTCCTATGTGGGCATAGCATACACCTACACCTCCCAAACATGAAGAGCACATCTACTGGATGGTCTGTAAACCATCAGGGGAATACATAGAGACCAAATTAGTGCCGTGTACCCGATTAGCATGGACGTCCATAGTTATGTATCAGAATGTAACAAAGTCCAATTAAACACTTCCAGAACTAGTGATATTAGGTGAACAGGTGGCGGAATATAGGTAATGACAGTTGACAACATGTATGAGTCATAAACAGCATGTACCTCGACAAACGTGAATGAATACATATGCTCTGTGACTGTGAATGTGTCTGGTTAATAGAACCAATCATCTAAATGTGTCCCACAGGGTGTTATGCATTGTTCCTGATACAGTGTTCATTCACACCCATTGGTATGTGAGTTCTGCTACTGACGGAAAGTGCATAATTTGCTGACCACCTTAGGTAGATGATAGCATAACAGAAGAGGTTCAACACCCATATGCCTGCTAGGGACACACCCGTCTGGGCAGTTGTGTCCTGCAAAATGACAGTTATGGCACATGGCCTGTGAGTTCGGGAATGGGGGCTATATAGTGTGTGTAGTGGTGTCAGACATCAATTTGTTGTATCAGTAACAGGTACATGTAATAGGAAACAGTATTATCAATTATAATGCTACATGAATAACCTTAACGTATGCAAACCGTGGTAGTCGTCCGTTTACAGCCATGCATAGTACAGAAATATACATATCGGAAAAAATCAAAGCGTAGTCTAGCAGCAGTAAAGTTGCTTATGCTACTACATATGACATATCGACGTGTCAGGTATACAAGACCTGTAACTAGCAACCATTACAGACACGTACAACATGAGAATGTCCCCTAATCAGGACAGTTGCAATGGCTAGAGTATTGTCCATACCACTCAACTGTCCCTGAATGTCAGATACGTCCCTGAGTTTGACTGAAAGTTTAACTCTGTCCCTCTTAATCCCTCCTAAAATTAGTGGCTGTTGAAGGAAAGGTGGTGAATTACACTTACTGACTAATGACAATAAGTAAGAGTTATAAACAGCTGTTACTTCAGAATATGTGTATTAAGTCATATGCTCTGATTCTGTCAATGTTTCAAGTTAATAGCACTACTTTTGTAAAAGTGTCCCTGATTTTTTCTTGACCTGTCCCTGATTCTGTAGAAATGTGTCCCCAATTGGTGGAGTGTTCTGGTATTGTCACATTAGATATGCATAATGAGGGACTGTCCCATGCAAAGTGGGAAAGGTGACACTCCTACAGTCTCCCATCGTGCAATCTGAAAGGTGGACAATGTGCAGTAGGTATGCGGTAGCATGACTCGGAGGACAGCTGCGTTAACAAACTCAAGTCACATGTCAGCATTGCAGAGTATCGGTTCCCATGTATCAGGCAGATGGGAGCAGATCGTATGAGGAACACGCATATAATATGATTACATCACTGTACAGGCCGCCGAGTCCGTACAGTCGAATGCCTGCCATCGCAAAATGGTTACACATACCAGATACTGTAGTCATGTAGTCCGATGTAATACGCATCACAAGGGATTGCACACACCCAGCGTGAGTGACAAATGTAAGCGGAAATGTCGGTGAGCGAGCAGCTGTAAGCGTGTTTGTCTACCAGTATGCCAGTAGTGCACTGTCAAAGAAATGTGGAGTCTAAACGTGTATAAGGTGCTGTGACCAGAGGTCAGCAGTGCTTAACACTATGCAATCCCACGCACAACTGCTCCCACTTGCTGGAATGTGCTTTACCCAGTCTGTATCCAAAGGCGTTGGCCTGTCCGCAAACAAAGAACCGCCCTATATACGTGATGGTAGCAGTACCCTACGCACATAGCTCATGTGAATTAACAATAGACCATGGCATATGTACAGACAATAGACCACACACACACCATACAACGCAGACATCCAACAGTATAGCAATGTACTGGCAGATATGTCCGGACCACTGGTGTATGCATGCCTGGCTGTCCTGTGTTTCAGTGTGTGAGCATGCCCAGTATGACTGTTACGCATGTTGTTGACCGACATTACCGTCATACCATCATGTGTGTGAGCATGCCAAGTATGGTCAACTGTATTGCATGTGTCACATGTCCAGATAGTTAGTACTGTGTTGCTGACCCCTCCATTCTACACAGACAGGTGTCATGTTGTGTCTGCAGGGTAGCTAATGGTCATGTGGCATTGACAGTTGCTACATGTCTGCATAGCGTGGGGGGACATCCAACCACAACCACAGTCCTACACAGCACCGTGGGTGGCGCACATGACTCTCACATGTGTAGGTTTGATGGGGGCAAAGCCAACAGTTGTAGACATCTGCCGCTACTGTACTGATATGCCGGGTACTCCATGTCAGTGTGTGGACCTACCTAAATTGCTGGTTGGAGGGATACCAGGGTACGTCAGTTCCCAGCTTTAATTACCAGAACAGTGGTGTTGGATGTCCTAGCTTACACAACCTACATCAAACTGCCTGGCCTGCTGTAGTCTGTGTGTGTCTTAGGGGGTTGGGGTAATTCATTGGGCATATCCATAGGCCATCGTATATCATTTGTCTGTATTGGTCCACATCTGTCCAGCTGCATGGAACGTGTGTGGGCTGTATGGACACACATGATGGTCAGTCCATAATCTGCAGTGGGTTAGGACACCCTGTGTACTACAGGCTACCATTGTGACCCCCGTATGTGCTACAGAGGTCATGGTGCCACTATGGATGTGTACTGTCTGCTGCCCTAACATTTGGCCACCACAGTCACTTGTATGCTCACATACATACCATATCAATGGGTAACTACACATTCTAATACAACTGCCACTTGTTAGGTCAATAGACATACCCTGGGTGTGTTCCGGACTTGAGGATGGTGCTGGAGTGCTGCCTATGTCGGATGCACACAGTGCACCTCCTATACATGGCCGAGCACAGGTAGTGTCATGTTTGGCATCCATTGTACTGTGTGCGGGTCAGAGAGGGGAAATCCGTGGGTACCTACTGTGTCAGTGCATATGCCTTGTGTTGCCTCTTTGCCAAGGCCAGGCCATACTGTGCACGGGCTTTCACCGACTGTGCCCTGCTCAGGTAGTTCCTTCACCAAGTCACACTGTGCCTGTACTGGCCTTGGCAGTGGTGTTGGGCTGTGTGGCCCTGCCCCATGCTGTTCCTGCTGCAACTGTTACTGAAGGATAAGATTGTGTAGCATAGCAAATACCATAACGACTTGTATGCATGTAGCTTGTGAATACTGCAGAGCTCCAACGGATGTGTCCAGATACCAGAATTGTGAACTGAGCATCCCAAACACATGCACAAGTATATGTCTTGCCTGTGCATCTGCCTCAGTATGGTGTGAGTGTTCAGGTATGTGTGCATTGCTGATGGGTGTCATCAGCCACGACACCAGTGTTTACCCAGCATCCCCCACTAGGAGACTGTAGGGGATGTTCATATTGGCACTGGTGTGCTACAGCTGTGTCAGAAGCCATATATCGGACACATCATAGCTTCCAGGGCAGACAGCACACACATTCAATCTCATGCCCTGGCCATCGCATATGGCCTAGCTGTTGGAGGGTATGCCCCTGCAGTGACTGTAGGCCCTACCCCACTCACTGGGTGGTGCTACGATGTGTATGTGTGTGCAGGCTATAGCACCCAGTACCCCAGGGTAGTCATCCATGTGATTGAACAGATGCATATTGCTGGTCTACTAATCACGTGTGTTGAGGACATGTACGTGCTCACTAGCATGTGTTGACATGGTGTCTGTGAACTGGTGCAATACTATGGATGCAGATGCCTGTGAGATACCCATGATATCCCCAGTTGTGCTGTGTGAGGTACCTGTGGCTAGTACACCCTGGCCAACACATACCATGGTATCCACTGTGATGTGTTTCCCTCGGCCTGTTTGATGTGTCAGGTGTGGCAGGCACAGGTCAACAAGCTGCTGTAGGAGATCTCTGTCCACCCCATAGTGCTCTACCATCCCCAGCCCTTGTAGCCCCTGGTAAGTCACCCTCAGTCTATAAAGTCTTATGTCACCCCAGTAAGGGTTGTTCGACAGCATATACATCCTCACTGCCCCAGCCTCCTGCACATGTTGGTATATGTTGCCTGCTGCAGCCCGTCTCATTTGGTTGGACTGTGTTGTGAAATGTCCCCGCAGGTATACACCAGTGGTGTAGAGTGTGGACGAAACCTGTGTATATGCTGCTTGCTCGCATTACCGTACTGTTCATGTGCGGGCTGGCCATGTCATCTGCTGATTGTGCTGATCAACACCTGTTTGTGCAGCCTGTACACTCTGACTACCCCACCACTGCTGTCATCCCTCCCAGTGTCACCAGGCAGGTATAGACACACCCCTAGCTTAGGTGTGCTAAGGCAGGAGCACACCCGAGGCACAGTACTGCAATGTACGTACAGTATGCCTGACCCCCCCCCTCCCATGCTGTCAACTATATTCGAGACCTGCACCCGGCTGACTACACACATACACTCCAGGGACCAGCAGCACACCCTGGTAATAAATGTGATACACTATAGTCAACCTCATCTGCATAGTATAGTCTTCTAATGAATAGTTATATGACCCATACCAAACCTCCAAATTAATAACCACTGCTCAGTGTCACTCAGATCCTTACACAACTGGCAACAGGTGCCTTAATATCACCATATTCGATGTCCCATGGTCTTCCCAGCAACAAAATAACCGGTGTCTACACGACTACAACCCGTGGCCCTGCACACTACAGACGATGTGCATTACCACCACGCCATGGCAGATATACATAGATCCCAGGTTATCACGTACAGATCATCCGGCACAAACATTCAATAGTGCTGATGTCCCCAGACATAAATGTTCACATCTATGTCCACCTCTACATCTACATATATCATATATATTATTTGTATACATATATACATGGATATATATATATATATATATATATATATATATATATATATATATATATATATATATATATATATATATATATATGCATACACACATATACATGTACACACATATGTAGATATGGCATTTATATCACAACAGCGGACCACATGACAGCAATGCATTAGACAGGAATGAAAAGGAAGCTACATGTGCCACCTGCATCATGTAGTGTTGTTACTATCAAGGCACGTGTGTTATGTTGCGTCACACGGGTCAGACTGTATCAAGGGTAAGAGTAGGGCTGCTGACAGTTACTTACCAGACCTATTGGTGAATGTATGTGTTGACAATCCAGTGTCTTGGCAGAATATGTGGGCTGTGGACACTATATAGTTCAGCAACAAAACACACTGAACACATCCCGCAACTAGCCACCCACAGATACCAACACATACAGTATAACTGCCAAACACACACACACCTGCTATGCCTTGGAATCGAGCACCTACCTGTCTAGTATACCACACTACAGCATTATGCAGTAACAGAACGCGCTACCGAGTTCCAGCATCACCGCACTCCCACAGGCATACATCTAGGTGGATGACATCATCCGCAAAGGCAAAGACGCCGATAGGGAATGTATGGGGAGTGAGCCGTCTAAAAGCATTACTCTGTCCCCAGGCAGCTGGAAACACACACACACACTTGGCAGAGCTGGGAGTCAAACATACACCTAACTACTTTATCACACTACAGCAGTACGCAGTTACAGAACGAGCTATTGAGATTACTGGTACACAGCACTCCTAGAGGCATACTTCTAGGTGGATGACATAATCTGCAAAGGCAAAGACGCCGATAGGGAATGTATGTGGAGTGAGATGTCTAAAAGCATTACTTTTTCCCCAGGCAGCTGGAAACACACACACACACAGACACACACACACTTGGCAGGGCTGGGAGTCGAACATACACCTATCTTATCACACTACAGCATTACGCAATTGCAGAACGTGCTATCAAGATTACTGGTGCACAGCACTCCCAGAGGCACACTTCTAGGTGGATGACATCATCCGCAAAGGCAAAGATGCCAATAGGGAATGTATGTGGAGTGAGCCATCTAAAAGCATTATTCTGTCCCCAGGCAGTTGGAAACACATACACACACACACACACACACACACACACACACACACACACACACACACTCACACACACACACACACACTCGGCAGGGCTGGGAGTCTAACATACACCTTACTACCTTATCACACTACAGCATTACGCAGTTACAGAACATGCTATCGAGATTATTGGCACACTGCACTCCAGAGGCATACTTCTAGGGGGATGACATCATCCGCAAAGGCAAACATGCCGATAGGGAATGTATGTGGAGTGAGACATCTAAAAGCATTACTCTGTCCCCAGGCAGCTGGAAAAACACACACACACACACACACACACACACACACACACACACACACACACACACACACACACACACACACACAGGCAAACACTTGGCAGGGCTGGGAGTCAAACATACACCTAACTACTTTATCACACTACAGCATTATGCAGTTACAGAACATGCTACCGAGATTACTGGAACACAGCACTCCCAGAGGCATACTTCTAGGTGGATGACATTATCCGCAAAGGCAAAGATGCCGATAGGGAATGTATAGAGAGTGAGCAGTCTAAAAGCATATTACTGTCCCAAGGTAGACGTAGACAAACACATGGCAGTGGTGTGAGAGGGACCACTGCCTATCTACAGAGCACTATTACAACACTACATAGATACGAGATGCGCCACAGACAGTACACCCTTCAAGACAGTCAACCAGTGTGTTCAATGTAGGAATCCATCCTGAAGTGAGATATGGACATCTGTTGCCTGGATGACCACCATCGCTATACAGGATGTCAATGGCCATGCCCATACACAGAGGCACATCACCAACACAAGGTGTCACTGGGCATGCTCACACACTTAGTATCACACATCCGTTTGGAATGCACTGTGTGTCCATCTACACAATGGCATACTGGGCATGCTCACACACTTCGTAGAAGCGAAGGGCTATCTTGCATGCACATGGATTCTAAACATGCAAGGGCACAGTTTGGAATGTACTGTGTGTCCATCTACACAACGGCATACTGGGCATGCTCACACACTTAGCAGTTGCAAAGGGCTGCCTTGCATGCACATGGATTCTAAACACAGAAGGGCACAGTTTGGAATGTACTGTGTGTCCATCTACACAACGGCGTACTGGGCATGCTCACATACTTAGCAGTAGCAAAGGGCTGTTTTGCATGCACATGGATTCTAAACACGGAAGGGCACAGTATGGTGTTACTGTCCCCACGTACATGAAGGCCACTCACATGTACTGACCAGTACACACTCAAGAGCCATCACAGATGTCTTAGGTGCAGATCACAGAGGTAAACGCCACATTCTACTATGTAGCCCTCAGACATCACCATGTCCTTGGACCAGCAACACACATCCATACATTACCACAACACCGTGTGACTCATGACCAGTGGACTGTACATAGGTCTACAGCAACTGTGCAGACTACACATGTACTGACAGGGTTCCATCATGTGTTATGCAATGCAATGATACCACTGTACATAACCAGGTCGGCTCTACACATAACAGGGGCCCTGGGTCTTACACAGCTGTGAAAGATGACTGTCGCTGTACACCAAAGAACACACATGTTTGGATATGACATACATGAAATCGCAGTGGATATGTGCATGGACCCCACACACACACACACACACAAACACACACACACACACACACACACACACGCAACACATATGTACATAGCATAGCTTTTGCTGTCCTCCGTGCAGACAAGTGGCTACAGCAATCACACGCATGCACATGGAAGGTATGTCCATGGCTGTTAAATGCTAACAGTACATGAGGTAGCAATGTTGACCGAGGAAACATTCCCTCTGTACTAGTTACCAATGACACCCATCATATCATACAACAGTCCATGTTTTATGTATGTCATCTCACATGTCCACCAATTGCAATGCATACAAACATGGCTACATGACAGGCATGCAGGACCAACACACATGTACATGTAGTGGTGTGCATGCAGCTACCATGCATGTGCAGTAGCTGATGTATGTAATTCATCTGTGCCTAACTACAACATGCAGTTGCAATGCAGCCCCATCATTGACACCTGTATATGGTGAAATACTGACAGTACGGTAGGATGTACATCAGGTATGGATGGATGTGTGTACATAAAGTGGTGATCCACCTATGCAGATGGATGTTTGCCGGGGATGGCTCACAGGTGTGTCACAAGCCATCCTACCATTACATGTGCAAACAGTACTCTATGTTACTGTTACTTGACGGTGAAGACATAAAACCTACACAGCGGTCAGGGTGTTGCTAACTGTAAGTCACATGACACCTGTAACACTTACATCCTCCCATGTGCATATAGCAGCAAAATTACCGAAGGTAGCGTTGGTACACATAATGTGGCCAATACTGCTGCATGTCTGTCAGACATATCATCATATAGCAGGTGTATCATTCACAGTACTGCCATGTGTGTTTGCTTGTGTGACCATATATGCCACATATGGTGGGGAATACATTCCAATTGTTACACACCCCTGTACACTGTTGTAGAGATCTGTACATACTGCAGTGTGGAAAGCATGACGTAGGCAGGGGTGGTGTGTGTATCACACACATGTCAGCTATCTGCATGTGAATGACATTTGTGGAAGCCACAGTGTGTGTGTGCGTGTGTGTGTGTGTGTGTGTGTGTGTGTGTGTGTGTGTGTGTGTGTGTGTATGTATGTATGGCTGTCTGGTGCATGGAGTGAGGGTGTATGCTACCATACAGAACAGGCAGGATCCCTAGCCCCTCATGGTGATGCAGTCTACTACCCTGTTGATGCCATCGGTCTCAGCCTTACTGGCTATCTGTACATGTTCATTCTCTGTGTCATGTCGTGTGGGTGCACAGTACTGCGGGGGTGATTACCACATAGGCAGGGGTCCTCACCTCAACACTACTGAGTGTGTGTTATAGTGTTGTTGACCCCGTGAGTGTGGGCATGTTACTGTGTGTTTCTGTGTATGTCTGTGTGTGTTCTCATCCTTTAATGTGACAGGGTATTACTGCTACACAGTGAGGCCTCATGCTATCAAGTGGCCTCTAACGTTATCATTGGCCAGACTGCTGTGTAAACCCCCCGCACCATGTCAAAATACCTGTGATTTGACCTGGTATGGATGTCACGTCTCTAGCCACTGTAGCCAATTAAACAGCCCACATGCTTCTGGATCAGTAGATGTGTGGACATCTGAGGTATGGTAGCCTTTCTAACAGTCAGGTTGAGGCTACGTATAGCATGCTGGTATTGCCATACATGCCTGTGAGTACTCCACATTTACACATGGGAAACTGCAAACACTGCTACTTGTTGGCACATTCAAGTAGACCATAAGGAGGGAACCAGGGCATCATTACCAACATGCTGTTATTGTTGTTACCAAAACACATACTGTGAACATATAACAATGCATTATAAACCTGTACTACATGGTATGTCTGGTGCGTGTCAAAAGTACACAACTAATGTAATATACACTTCTCTCACTATTCTGTTCACCCTGTGCATCAGACCATTTGAGCATGTCCCTGCACTGATGGTGTGGATGACAGGGATGCGGCACAGGCATCATCAAATGCACAGGGTGATAATGTTTGCCAGGGTCATAGGCTGCACCAGTGGATGACATCATGTGTCTGGGTAAGAGCCGGTGATCTGATTGGACATGTGTGGTCATTATGCATGTGGGTGTTGCGGTGCCCTACAGATGTTTTTGCTGTGTGCATGTATGAGTGCACACAGTTCTGCCTTTTGCCAGGCCTACACAGGGGTATTATTGACAGCTCCAGATTGTACAGACCAGGATGTACAGCTCACTGTGTCCGGCCACAGCCAAGTGATCTGTGCCTGCCAGGGGTTGCACGGGCACTACCAGGTGGAGGTACAGATTGGCTACTGTTCGATGACACATGTCCAGTGGAATCGTATCCCCACTGGGAATGTCCAGGCCAAGTCCACATGGCCTGGTGTGTCCTGGTGTGGACAGCGCAGCACTAGCTGCACTGCTACTGCTACTGGCACTATGGGAACGGGCATGTGAGGTGGCTCGTTCACGTTGATCTGCACTAGGTGGTGTAGCTGGCCTATGTCCACGTGGCCTATGCCTCACTCCTACCAGATGTTCCAGCACAGACAGCTCATGCTCGCGGATTGCCATGCCACGGTCAAGGATTACGACCATGTCACCCAATCACCTGTCCAGAACATCAGCAATCTGCTGTTGAGCATTTGCCAATGCCTAGATGTTGTCATTTAGAGTACAGATAGCAGCCCTCTGAAGCCTCTGCCCTTCTCTGTTCTGCTGTTCAGCACATGCCTGTGCCGCCATTACAGTCTGGAACATGCGTCTGGTGACACCAGCTGCTGCACTCTGTCCTGCAGGTGCATGTCTGCCAGAGGTCCTCCTACGAGCAGCACTGGCCACATGCCTGTGTGGCACATCTGCAGTCATTACACTGACACCATGGTGTGGAGACACACCTTCTGTAGCCACCACATGTTCCTGTTCCAAGCTAACACACGCTGACTGTCCTTCCTCTATGGCCACTGGTGATGGGGTATGTGTTGGCATGAGAACTGTGTGCAGGGAAGAGGGGGACATAGCTGGGATGGCAACCATTGGCACAGATTCAGCCACTGACAACCCTGCCTGTACCTCATGCATATGTTCATCACTGCTAGTATCGGTGGGACACTAACATCAGATGGACTGCAGGAGGGTAACGCACCTACATCACCTGTGAATGCAAAGAAAGACTCTACATTACAATAGACAAACACACACACACACACACACACACACACACACACACACACACACACACACACACACAGACACACCATGCATGTGATTTGACAGATGGCATGCAGCCTGCATGTGATACAGCAGATGGCATGCAGCTCAGACATTAATAGTGGTAGTTAGCATACCTCCCTAGGTTGCACACAACAGCAAGCAGGTGTCATATCAGTAGCCATGCAGTTCACACAATCATGGTAGTAAGCATGCATCCCTGTGATACACCATGTGGACCAGCACAGGTTAACAGTACGCATGGCTGAAGTGACCTTGACATGTAATCTGCTGATGTGTGCATTGACATGCATACATGTCTGACACAATGGTGTCCTGACACATGTACAGTGTTGTAATGGGTATCACATTGAAGTGTTGTCTGTATGCCCTACAGATAGAATGCACGTTTAGCAAATGTGCATGAGCATGGAAGGGTAGTGTGAGGCATCTACATTGCTATACAGTGTGAAGTACAGACACCGTGTCATTGCATGGCATCATGAGGCATCTATATTGCTATACAGTGTTTAATAGGCACACATTGCATTGCCATAACTGCGTACATACACATGACATAACTGTGGATTGTGACCCACGTTGCTGAGGTGTATACACACCAAACTATGCTGTGTCATGTGACAAGTCACTGGAAGACCTACGGATGACACCCCTGCACAACTACTACAGAGTCTTAGCTGCCTGGCAACCATGTCCACATATGGCAGACTTGTCAATACACCATGTCCCACATGACATTGATGTACCACACACACGAGGTGCACAGCTGACGGTGATGTCCTACAGCAGCAAGGGAAATGTATGGTATCTGTGGCCTGATGTGGTGTCAATGTCTGTGGAAGCTGTACAGGTGACTACTGTCATGCTATGACACAGTCGTGATGTTCAACACATCTTATATGGTTGACTTACGTGACACCTCCACTAGCTGTACACAGGCTTTTAGGATGTCCAGTGTACCACATCAACTGTATAATCAGTCAACTAAGGCTATAGTTGGACCATGTGTGGACAATGTGCAACAGGGTGTATACACATCACATCTACTGTGTGGCTACATGTCTCTGGCCATCCTCCATGGTCATGTGTGAACATGTGTTGACCAAATGTTTGTGATGGCCATCTATCTCACATGTCTGTGTAGTCCCATATGACATACACCCATAGATGTCAGATATGTCACCGTCCACAGGGCTATGCAGACAACGGGTTGTATGTTTGGTATGTATTATGGGATAGTGTGACAATATTGCAGCCAGAACACTACATGTCTGGGACATATCAGATGGCACATCACAATGTGTGCACCCATTGCAGGGGCATATAACACAATGGTGACTCCTGTGGGCTGCCCATATCCCAGCTCACTGTGTGGTACTGTTTGTGTACCACACATGTGTTGTTCCAATGTATAGTACATATGCCTATATTGAACAACACCTCCACCATTGTATGCACAGCTGTCCACACATGTAGCAATGACAGATACTGTGGTTTCATTTCGGTGTTTCATTTCGTTTGTATATATTGCACATGGGTAGCCAGTGTGAATGATGGGAGATGCAACCTGTATATCGTGACTGGAACATACATCATGTGTACATGTGTTAACTGGCCACATGGCGAATAGATATATGCATTAACATGCCTGATACTGATGACAGTCTCACCTGCAAATGACTGATGTCTGTGCGGCACGCCAGAGGTACCTGTATAGGGGTGACACAGCAGTTTGGACATTATCCATGACTGTATGACAGCCACAAGGTGCACTGTGCATGTTAACACATTCGCCTGTACAATAGCATATAGTATGCATATGTGTGCATACACAGGGTAGCATACTGTAGTATGCGGCATGTGTGTAAACATACCTTGCATATGATGTTACATTACATATTGTACAGTGACACATGCAACTAAATGGGATATAATAGTCATATGTGCAGTAGTGACTTACGAGGCAACTCCAGGCTCATTGGTTGGGAGACACTCACCTCCACGATGGCAGCTAGTGTTTGAGGATGCTGTTCTGAGGGTGTCCCCAGGCTGGACAGTAGCTCGTCGGTGGGTGTGAGTGGGGGCTGGGTTGGTGGCCCACCACCTGTTCCACCTTGTTTTCTGGCGATTGCAGTGGCATGCTGTTTCGTATGTCGTATCAAGTCCGTGCAGTGTCTGCGCACCTGCTGGTAGGTGAGGTTATGGCCACCCACATCATTAACCCTCATGCGAAGGTCCTGCCACAGGTTGTTACGCTGCTGGGCATGATGTGGCACATGGCTGAACAACACCTCATAGTTCTCATGGAGGTATGGGATGAGGACATCATCCTCCTGGCGGTTGTACGCTGGCAGGCATGAACGAGGCATTATCTGGAAGACATAATGATGGAGACAGGTCACAGTGTCACAGAGATGTACAGAGATACAGCTGCACATACATTTGTATTAAATCTAGTACATCTGCACAGTTATCTTTGAAAATCATGACACTGACACGACTGACATGTTTGTGTCACACACATGTAACACCCATTATGCATTGGTTATCATCACCATATATGTGTGTCACCTCATTACATTGTTCATCCTCCATGTGAATGCTGTCTTGATGTGGGCATGTCTGTTTGCCTGTACTGGTGTTCTTACCTATAAGCACATGCCTGGATGTGTCCACAGTGATGCTGTTAACCTTGATGCTGTGTATATGTCACATATCAACACATACACTGCCTTAATGGACATGAGCAGTGACAATGCACACATACGCACGGAAACCTTTACATGCATGTGTTTTGCCATATACATCTACACGGCACTGTACAGCAGTTCAACATCCTGCCACAGATCACCTGTGTTGCACATGTGATAGACATGTGACAATGGCTAGCTGGACGTCATTCGCAGGGATGGTTATCAACTACAGCATGTACGGGCAAGGTTTCCTAGCTGTATCCGACAGCCATTTTGCTACCGCGAGGTGCATAAGTGCCATATTACTGATCCAGACAGTTAATAATACATCTACCATGCGGTCATCACACCATGTATGACAGAAATGACATGTGCAGCTTTGATGGACAGGGTTGCATGGTATGGCGGGAGTATGTAATATTTATGGCACAGGGATCTATCCAGCATGTGGCAATCCTTGTAGTAGGACGGTGGCTGCCCATGACGTATGTCTTTCAGATCAGGATATGTACGTGTAGCATGTCCAACATCACAGTGTAGCACATGTCTTTATGCAAGGTAGCCAACATACTGCATAGTGGAGGTGAGGATTGTGAAGGCTGGTATCTCCCATTCACGCATGGCCAATACCCCTTAAAGGTGATATGTGATCCGATATTGGTCACCCAAGTGCTGAGTATGCCTGTCCAATGATCTCCATGCTCATGGATGGCACCCTGTCATGACATGGGTGCCTCGTATGACTACCTAATAGGCTTGGAGACGTCACCAACTCAGGGAGGTGAACTGCACAGCAATATCCCTTACACAGTGACCATAATGTTGACCACTGCCTAGGTGGTAGTTAATGGGTACAGGGTTATTCACCTAGCGGCAACAATGCTATTATCAGCTGTAAGATTGTGCACATATGTCACACACCTCACCCACAAAGCCCATTCTGTATGTTGTCCACAACACTGAGACAGCTATTGCTCCTAGGTCATGGCCATTCACATACTTACATACACAGATGCCTCCCATTTGTCTGTGTGGTATGGGCTACAATGAGGGGGGAGTACAAAACATTAACCCTGTTTTACTGTAGCTGCCACTGGTGTGATATGCACATGTCACTCTGACACCTTTTGTAGTGTTGATTCTCTCAACAGGCCACTGGTAGAACACTCCTGTGACATAGAAGGTACATCTAGTATACTCAGTGTAGCTGGAACATGGTATGGGTGATGATGTCCTATGACCTGTCACAGGTATGCTATACAGTGTGAAATCATCCGTACTGTCATCTACTTCTGTACTGCTAACATCTACGTTGATAAAGGTTCATAGACTTGCAGACCATACTCAGCAGGGTAATAGTGCAGTGCCTCCAATTATGACTGTCGTCTCCCCTTGTGGGTTGCAGTGGGTTGATATTATCCAACACCCTATCTGTATTGCATATTCATGCTCAGCACTTGTTCAGAACTTGTGAGCACTTCATGAGTTACTAATTACTATAGCACCCATTCCAACTCATTTCTTACAAGTACACTGTCTGTCCTTACATTTCCAGCTTGCTTACAGTACAACAGCTGTTGTACACATGTAACTCACTTATCTTGTGAGACATGGTTGAATATACAGGCATGTTCAACTGTCACGTACCAGTGCTATTGCCTGTCTATATGATGAATATGGTGAACACGTGGCAATAGAGTAATTGTCTCATGTACACAGTCAATGCTCACCTCCCAACATACGACACTACAGCCTGTGGGAGATGCACATATGTAGCCATGCTGGGGGTAATGCTCTCACCAACCCAGACTGAACCTGACATTCATGTGGGGACGTGTAACATTTGCAACACACCCCACTCATCACATAGTCTCACAAGATCTCCACCACCACAGGCCACACATAGTATGAGTACGACATTTGCTGAACCTCTCCATACTCTGTGTAGGCACCAGAGGCAAAAAAACATCACCAAACACAACAACAATTACTTATAGCCCACAGACTCATGTGTGCCCATCAAATACAGCCAATAGGATGTTATAACATACCCAACACACCAGTCATAGGTGCCTCTGTAGGTGGTCACACTGATGTCCCACTCAGCAGGCTACACAAGGCGATAGTCGCTTACATCTAGCTGTCGGGTAACTGGTTCTGCAACATAACCTATGCACCCATGCCACACCTCACCAGGTACAATTTGACTGCCATTCTCCATGTTAGTGTGACTGCCCTGAGATGTAACTTCCCAGACTACATGTGCAGGGACATGCAATAGCTCTCCGGTCTTGTAGCCCAGAAGGTATCGGCCAAGCCCTGGGGAGCATTCTGCATTCATCCAGACTAAATACCACTGTACAACGAATGACTGTTTCACTTCAACAGTTGCCTATGCTTCTGCTGTCATTCCACAGGCATCCAGTATCTATCCGCTTTGAATGACATGGTCAACAAAACACGATGCGTTGGCACAGATGACCTTCACCTGTCAGCCTGGGAGTACAGATAACATGTAAGGCTCTTGCTGCTCCTATACTGCCTGTCTTGCACAGTTTCCAATAACATTCACCACCAGAATGGGAACAGGCAAGCAAAACATGGGTTCATGTGTCTCAGTGCTTGACATCATCTCTGACGCATGCAGGCAAGGCACTCCTTATAATGGACCACTTCAATATCTCTGCAGTGACTGGGACCTGCCTCTAGGCTCCACAGAGCACACCTGCACTGACAGGTTATACGCAGACCACACCTTTCAGTCATGTAACCTGGACCGGAACACCCACGGCTGAGGTGTGTCCATATTTCACTATGTTGTACACACCTCCTGGCTGGTTACTTAGCACAATGCATCAGAGGTGATCCACGTGCAACTAACTGTGGCCAGAACTGCTATACACATTGTAACATGCTACAGATTCAACAACATACCCCACGGTTACCGGCCCTCATTTCTTGGTGTACTGGACAGTAGGGTTCAGACAGGTACTACTGATGTGCGACTGACACTACCCCACACTTAACTGGGATAGCTACTCATGTACCGACACATTAGGCCAATGCTGTCCGGGATTCATAACCTCCAATCGGCTGGATCAACCCATACACACCACCACCAAGACCAACAATATCCTAGACATGGACATTACCAGCATGTCACTGGTGTTCCACACCTGGGGTTATCTCCTCGTTGGTAGTTTCCAAACATATGCTAATCACCCTTGTTATCCACATCCCGGCACCACACCCTTCACGGTATACATAGTACAAGATTACTACAACGCCTACTACAGATGTCTTATGACAGCAGTAGTAAACGTCATGACACCCGTGCAGATGGACAATGCACATAAAAAAGCTGAAACATACCCCAGTGCACTTCATTAGCACTTACACGACTGCATGGATCATGCTATTCCAAACAGAGCCATGATGATACCCACCAGATAATGGACTCCACTCTGGGGGTCCAGTTCCATGGACATAATGTACAACAAAAGGTGGAGGCTGTTGCAAAGTGGAGTACAATCCCATGGGTGGGGTAGCTCACTGGTCAGCCTCAGTAGGGCTCTGGGATCCCTTATCACATCCTCCAAACCTAGCTACGTAAACATTACTGCGACACATTCCAGGGTGTACCACAAAGCATTATGGAGGTATGTCAGTAGTCAATGGCAATACCCACATCTGCTCTGACATACGACGGTTACTCAGGAACATTACAGAACCGAGTGATGTTGGCAACATCCTGGTGGATGGGTTCAATGCTAACTTTACACCCTCTCACTCCCTACAGGGCCATAATCCATGCAGGAACATTGCGAGGTCCCTGCGGTCACAACTACACAGTTCCAACCTGCACTCTCTAAGGCCTGGAACACAGACTCCATGTGACCGTCCAACATCCCAGGCTGTGATTTACACAAACCTCAGAACGACATGTCTCCCCACTTGGCCACCAGATTCACTAATAACCTTGTATCAGACATTGTGGCCCCTGAATGGTGCACAGCAACAGTTATCACACTCCACACAGGTGGCGCCACAATGAACCAGAGGGACTATTGCCCTATATGCCTGACTGGACTGTTCTGCAAGGCTATGGGGCACATCATCATGGAAGTCATTCACAGAGACATTGGTGGGCTCCAGACGTTTGATGCCACCCAGGTTGGACTTGTTAGGGCCAGACCATGGCTCCTACACCTGGTGGACTCCTTTGATACAGTTACCAAGGTAGTTGATGATGGTAAGGGGTCCACACAGCCTACATTGTCCTCTCATTGACTTTCAGCACCGTTCTCCATTCTGGTATTGACAACATACACATCCACCTGAACATCGACCCCTACGTCTCAGGATGTTATGCAAAGTGGCTCAAGGACAGGACCCACACAATGAGGGTAGCATACCGTAGTACCTACTGTATTTCAGTTACACTTGGCATACCACAGTCCTCAGTCATAGGGCCCCTCATGTTCGGTATATGCTTCCCTGAGGTACAGGCTAGCACACAGGGACTTTCTCTGACTAGGTTTCCAGACAACTGCATACAAGGTGCCATGACTTATCCACCAGCTGATACAGACTCAAGCTGCATGATACATGGTGCATGAACATCCCCTTTGGATTACACCAATCACCCACTGACTATCACATAGGTGGTAGTCCTCTACATACATGTGACATTATACGGGATCTTAGTACACACGTATGTAGCACCCACTCCTTTGATAACCATATTGCCAATGTGGCGTGGATATCCTTCTATGTGGCCACCCTTATCTGTACTGGGTTTGTAGCTGGAACAAGGGCACCCATTGTACCTCTAAACTCCTGACATATACACACATTCAAGGGTACAACACCCCATTTAGGGTGTACCTTACAGAACAGCAATGGCTTTACATACCACAACATTAACACACCATGAGGATTATTGAGCTCCGAAGGGTGAAGTATGCGGCAGAACTACGGACACCACGACTGTACACATTTGCATACTGCATACTCAGGTGTGACCTCTGCTGAACATACAGGGCCCATGTCCACAACAATATTAATGCATATACTCCACATAAGCGACATAAGCAAAAGCCACTGAGAACAACATGCTCATGGATATGTGCACAAACGCAACGATGAGTGGGATGTGCTTGAGGGCTACATTCCCAAACCAGACACTCACCATGCTTTAGAACATGATTCCTATGTACATCACGCAGGGACACTAAATAGCACTGTTTATGAGATACCTCACTTGGTGGATGGGAGACACACATGTACGTCAGGTATCACTGCAGTGACTTTACTGTGCAGAGGTGCAGGTAACACATGGCTCTGCTGTTCACAGACAGGACACTACCCTAGAGAGGTGCCACCGGTGTAAACACTGTAGTTGAGCTTATACATAGACTTGCCAGACAGCATAGTACCTCACTATGAACCTGTGAAGCTATTACATGTCCTTTGGCATGGTTAATTGAGTAGCTCTTCCATTTTGATTAGCTATCATGCTGTTACAGTGTCCCGTGACTACAAACCATATGTATCCTGTTATTGTGTATTGTACATGCCAATAGACGATACCTTTTGTTTGCATGATATAACTGTTATGCTGTGTAGAATATCTGACATATCTACCTACAATACTGTACATTACACATATTTTACATATTATCCCATAATGCAAAGCATACTTGCACAGCAGGACCACCTTAGGCATGTTATTGTTGTTATATGCCCATATATATGCCTACTGTGACAGTATATCAACATATACTATCCCCTGCTATGGCACATACTTGTTGGACATACCCTACCACTGCTGGAGGGTGGTGTGGAATTGTTCTGTTTAAAGCCCTCATGTAGCATCCCTTGTGGTGTCTGTGATGTTTACCTTGTGGGCCACAGCAGGACACACAATTTCTACAAGCATTACTATGCAAGACATCACTACATAATACCTTTTCCCACTTTATGCATTGCGGACACTTTTAATTAATACAAAACAGGCTATACAAACACTAACATACTGAGTGTTCTACATACCTTGTTAGCATTCCAAACTTTCGTAAATATCTCTCTTACACCTTTATTGTTTAAACGGTTCTATGGTATGAGCATATGGTTTGAATGTCTGGCAAGTCATCCTTATATACGTCAATACCTGTAACATGTGGTTTCCTGCCGCCAATTGGTGTTCCTGAGTAAATTATTACATGTACATCAGCTGTGCAGCTACTCCATTCACCAATTACGCGGCAACAGTGGGGTATAATTGAATTCTCCACTTGGGCATTGATTTTTTGCCCTACTTTCGGGGAGATGGCCTGTATGTGTTTTGTTGTGTGGAATTGCAACTGCTATTTGTAGAGACATGGATATTTTGGATTGATGTCCCCCGTGGATTGTGTGTGACGGCTAGAGTATGTGGTTCTACATGTGAGTGTACCTGTCATCTCAACCATCTGATAAAGGACTATTGCAAACAAAACCTGTAACATCGCCGTCTGTTCCATTATACAACAGCTACGATTTCACATGGCGCCTTTACAAATGTGTCTCTCACAAGGTATGTTAAAGCTTCTGCAGATGTAATTAAGTGAGTGGATATTTGTGATGTTATTACAGTCTGTATTGCTATTGTTTTGTGTGTGGGAGATGTAGGTGGGTGTACATAGCATATACAGGTTTGTGGGGACTGCATTTCTACATATTCCATATATGTGTGTGGGCTCCTTCCCTAATTGAAGACTTATCAGTTAGTAGACTGAAACTATGGTTGTTACGGGCTTATACATTGGGCCATTGTTAATTGGTTTCTATATAGTATGCAGGTGAGGTTGATACTTCCATACTTCCGGAAATATAGCGATATGTAAAGGAATGTTACTAAATGACAGCTGTCCCATGTATTTCTGTCACAGATATTTGCATTCATTGCAGTTGTGTTGGTGACTGAACCTCTTTGGCATGGGTTGCCACCTTTTCAAATGGCCATAGTAGGACATTTGCAGGACACACATTGGTGTTTACAGGCCGACACATACCCATGGTCAGTACACAGGATAGCACATACTTTTATCCTGAATACATACTTATTCTTGTAGCACTTTAGCTACTTATCATGTTTCATGTAACATTTACGTTTTTTAGATACAGGCATAACTATTTAATGCAACTATTACATAATATATGGGACATAATTATGTCCTACAATCTCGGACATTTGCCCTTTTTAATATTTTTTGTCAGGACACAACTGCCCAGGGAGGGGCTGTCCCTCTTAAAGTGGGACAGGTGGTAACTGTATGCCTATGGCCAGCTATAACCACACCTACCGTAATGATCTACCTCCGAGTTAGCACTAACAGACACACGATGCAAACACACACACACAGATTACAGTCCCACGGAAATGCACACGGCACCCTCAACACACACATACACAGACTACGGCAATAACAAACACAGTTGAACACAGTACCTACGTGGACCGCAACACTGGCAGCGATAACTTAATGTCCCTTAATATCATGATAATATTACACGTGGTTCTAGTGTTCCGGTACTGTGTTCTTTTGGTCTTTCAGCCTCGTGATTACACGTGTCAGTATGTGACACATTCCATAGTTGGCAGTATCCTATTTATTTGTACCTCCATGGTTGTGTACATGTCATTGACCTATCTACATATTTGCAGATATAGGTGAATCCGTATATATCAACATATATCTCTCTATCACCCTTTCTATCTCTATTATGTATATGTATATATATATGTATATATATATATATATATATATATATATATATATATATATATATGTATGACAGAGAGAGTGACAGGCAGAATACACCTTTCATTGCGTACATGTCAGTGTATACTGTTACCTGGAATCCGCACGTTTGTGTTTCAACCTGTCACATTACACACCTGCCGTTGGTACATCTTGGGTAGCTTAGTGTTAGGTGATTGTGTACATGATTGCGTGTTCTACTCCTGGCAGTGGTCATTTTACCCTTCAGAGCAGGCACTATTAGTACAGGGGTGAATAATGCTGGTTTCACCTGTTCTGGACATCATTGACCGTGATCTGCGCGATATTCAGAGAAGCTTAGCCCTGTTTCGTGCATATCCGTATAGTCATATTTAAATGATGCTTACCAGCACTGGGCAATGCATATTCCTGCTAACATGTGCTAAACATAATCTGATGACCTGCATCCAACATGCATTATTCGTGCCTTCGGGATTACGTTACATCCCTTGCAGGACGTGGGACCGGGAACATGCCCGACAGTCACTGCATTTACCACTTGGGCATCTGGGATTTGTACACGCGTTATGGTGTTTTGTATGTGGACTGTACTACGGATGTTACTCCATACTGTGATCAAATGGGTAACTCAGTTAGTTTACATATGGATGAGACCTATTAATGGTATGTCCAAGTGATGTTTAATGGATGTGCTCCAGCATTGGGTATGTATGTCACAGTGAGCCACACACTATAATGTGCTACATCTTCACACAACCATAGGTGGAGCATGCTGGGGTGACAGATACATGTCATGGGTACACCCCATGCTTTGCCACTACATCCATGATTACATTATATGGAGCCTCTCATTAACGCACCAGGGAATCCATGCAGAGTGTGTGGGGAACAGTGATTACACACATGGATCCCGCAATTGGCTCTGCTCCACTGAGCAACAGTTGGTTACTCGATGTAGTGGTGACAGAACACACTGTTTGCCTCGATTGATGAATGGCCTCTGACAATCGGGCGTGTACCTACTGATGTACCTAGGAACCAATACACACAGTACCAACATATGCTGATAGGTGCATGTACTGTTCAGGTGTTGACATTCCTTGTTCCAATAGCTGTTGTGTGTACAATGGTTGAGGGCTGCCTATGTAGGATTCACACAGTAGGCCACCTATACATTACAATTTACAGGTGGTCGTGTGTGTGTGCCATCCATTTTACTGTGTGTGCATGTGGAGAGGTGTGTCAGTCCATAGGGGCCTACACTGTCAGAGTATGTGCTATATGTTCCCTCTTTGCCGAGGCATAGGCATATTGGGCACACCTCCGTCTGCCTACTGGGGCTGGTACAGGGTGTTCGTGGTCTGAATCCCTCTGTGCCTGTGATGGCCTTGGCAATTGCGGTGGGCTGTGAGGGCCTTCACCATTTTGTCCCTGCTGCAGCTGTTTCCACAGGATCATATTATGTAGCATGGCACATACTATGAGGATGTGGGCACACCTGCCTGGAGAGTACTGCAAGGCTCCACCAGATATGTCCAAGCAATGGAACCGTGATTTCAGCATCCCGAACACATGTTCTATGATGATTCTGGTTTGTGTGTGTGCCTCATTATGGCGTTCTTGCATGGGTGTGTGTGCATTTCTGATGGGAGTCATCATCCACGGCTCCAGTGCATAACCAGCATCCCCCACAAGGTGGCCATGTGAGATGTCCCCCCTGACAAATACCTGATACGGCTGTGAGGCATGCCAGATGTGGGAGTCATGGTAGCTTCCAGGGCTGCCAGCACACACCTCCATGATAATGCCCTGGGCATTGCACACGACCTGGCAGTATGAGTGGTATCCCTTGTGGTTTATGTAGCGCCTACTATTCTCACTGGGTGGTGACTTGATATGTATGTGCGTGCAGTCTATCGCACCCAGTACCTCTGGGTAGTGTACCACATGGTGGAAGAGATGCATATTGCTGGCCAACTCCTCCTGAGTTCGGGGGAAGTATATATGCTCATTGGCATGTGGTAACATGGCATCCAGGAACTGGTGTAGTACCCTGGATGCTGATGCCTGTGAGATCCCCATTATATCTCCAGTTGGCCTTTGAAAGGTACCTGTGGCTAGTATTCGCAAGCTTACACATACCTTCGTGTCCATTGGGATGGGTTCCCCTCTGTTGTTTCTGGATCTCAGGCGTGGCTGG
Source organism: Protopterus annectens (assembly GCF_019279795.1). Taxonomy (NCBI): domain Eukaryota; kingdom Metazoa; phylum Chordata; order Ceratodontiformes; family Protopteridae; genus Protopterus; species Protopterus annectens. The sequence continues at coordinate 119,525,146 of NC_056748.1, read as the reverse complement.
CACAGCTCAACTATTTGCTGTAAGATGTCCCTGTCCACCCTGTAACACTCTACTATCTCCAGATCATGTAGCCCCTGGTAGGTTACCCTTGGTCTGAACACTCTTCTCCTCCTCCGGGGCCTGTGGTGGTTGTCAGCATCATCCTCCACAACACCGTCAGTCTCTAACACATGGTGATGAATCACAGCTATGGCAGCTCCCAACATGTACATTGTAAAAGTTCCCCATATGTTTACACCTATGGTGCAGTGTTTGGGAATACACAGGTGTGTGTGGGGTGCTTTCATGCTTTATACTATTGTGCTGTGAACACCGATGATGTCATAGGGTGTGTATGTACGATCGTAGCTACAGGGTATCTTATGTGTTTTACAACAGGAACTACTATTGTGGTGCCTTTGGTGTTGGATTACATTTGGCTGCCGTGGATTACCTCTTGCCCTTCCCTTTACATTTCTTCACATTTCACCTCCCATTTTCTGGCATGCATCCAGAAGTCTGCTTTCATTTGTACTTTCCTATACCTGGCTTATCTTGCGTAATGTGTTCTATGGCAGGTTTGCTTTGCTCTGCTATGACAGTTCTCTTTTCTTTGCAATCCGACACCTCCCCTATCCTGTTTTGCAGGTTTGTGCGAGCAGACTTTTCAGCTGCCGTCGATTGCCCGCTGTGAGTTAATAGGTGTTAATTGCTCAGTTGTACTCCAATTACCCTACTGCGGCATTTCCTTATTTTCTTCCCCTGACCTTCCTGTTTGAGCTATGGTGCGCGGCACGTGCGTCCACTTACCGAGTTTCGGGCACATTTTCCTCCCCGTACAGATGCGCTTTCAGGCACCATATTTGCTCTCAGCTAAACGATGCTATACCTACCTCCCCACCCCTGTCCTGCGGCTTTACTTAGCAATGGCCAGGCTGGATTTGCATTGCTCTAATGTGCTTACAGCTACGGTGGGACACCCCACTGCTGATGTCATGTATACCTCTAAGCCACTCCTCGGTGTTGTAGCGCTATGCCGTATGGTACATCCTTAGTCCGGCGGGACGTTTGCGATTCCCTAATACCTGCCTCATTTGCATGGCATTGACTACTAATTCCTAGTTACCGTGCCGAACACTGTCACAGATCCTTAGCAACCCTTGCAGCTTGGTTGTGGTGTACCATGCATACCACTGAGTATTATGGTGAAATCATGATTTGTATTACATTGCGATTTTATGACATTTGTATATATTTTCCTTGTGTTCCCGTTTGCGTACACATGCCCTGCGGTTGTTCTTTGCGTTACTGTGGACATGACATTAAATGTTTTTTAGGTGTTGTGCATCTTTTCTTATGCCATTAGCTGTATATTTAGCCATTGGCATATGTTAACTTTGTAATACATGAGTCTGGTCCGCTTTCATAGCTCCGATGTTCTGTTTGGAAAAATGTAAACCGTGTTTTTTGGTTTACATTTCTGTGGGCTTACGCTACGCCTGCACCACTTCATGAATCGCTATGTACCTTCATTTGCATGGTGCGGCACTGCACATGGGATGATTAGCATACCTAAGCTGAGGGCTGCACAGATCTGGCGTACGCCGGTAGTGCAAGTGGAATTGGATTGTACCTGAATTGCTCGGTGGCCATGTTTGGTGTTATACCACCTATGCTACGCCTGCACCTGGCGCAAGCATCAGGAATTCCAGGGATAGACTTTTCCCACATATCTGCATCTAGACTTTTCTGGGTTCTAATGTATTTGGGATGGTTTATTGTACAGTGATAGATTTTCTCATCTGAAGTTGTGTACCTAGCTTTAACATGGTCTACATTTTTATGGTTGGATTATCTTTCCCTGAACTTATATTTAGCAGGGGTTGAGGATGTAGTCATGATTTTATTTTATTTTATTTATCTTTTTTCTTTATTCATAAATTATCTCTTGGAAAGCCATACGTGTATATATCTAGTTATATAACTAGAAGACAGTAAATTACAACATCATCTACAAAAGAGTTTCTCCAAATTCTGTCAGAAGTCTTCCCTACTAATGAACTCTTTTTTCAATCCATAAAAGACTAATGTGATGCTATTCACTTCTGTTCAAAAAGTATCAAGTCTACCTGAAATAATACTTAATATTACTCAGGGAAATATTTTCCCTAATGTCTCCACTGCAAATACTTAGGCTACACTGGATTCATCACTTACAGTTACTACTCATACTGATAATATTATTTGCAAGTTCATATCTGAAGTCAAGCTTTATAACAAAATATTACATCTACTACTCCCTGAAACCAGAACTGTCATAGCTAAAAATGTTCTTCTCCTTAAATTTGAATATTGCTTACACTTTTTTTCCTTTTCCGTCATCTTACCATCTACAAATAATTAACATTGTCAAAAATAAGATTTTTAGATTTGCTCTATTAGCAGATTCTAGCAGCCATTACTGTGACGTGATGAAGGGGGTTCCATTGGCTACCAGTTGCATATAGGGCGTCATTTTGTTCTATCTCACTACTCTTTAAAGTCATAAACTTGGGATACTGTCCACCTATAAGAACAAAACTTCCATTTAAGGAACAAATGTACTCCATAAATGATAGCCAGGATGTTTATCTGGTTTCCAGTCCCCCTCCCTTTCATGACTATTGACTATTATATAAGCTGTTTATGTAATCTTCCCACCCACTGTTTTGCATAGACCCATGGTACTGAGTGTCCACACAGTAAACCAGTATTGTTCTTGAGTAAACCTCCATTCACAACATTCTGTCTCCTGCTCATTTTCCTCAAGCTCAGTATAGCTTGTTGTGCTAGCCAGCAGTGCAGAAGGGTTTTAATTATATACAGTTCCATCCAGGGAAAGTTAAGTACTTTGACTCCTAAGTAGCACTTAAGTTACTGTTAGTGATCCATGCATTTCACTGAATTTTATTATAAAAAAGTTGCTCTTCCTTTTACTGTTACTGTCTTGAAATTAACTTCAGTGAGGGATTTCCAGCTAGTTGTTTAAGTGGTTTGTGTTAGCATTGTACTTGCGGGTCTCTTCTACTGTGTTTTTACTTTGAGAGATCTGGACTTATTCTTCTTATTGCAGTAGGTATTTGCCTGGTCTGTCTGAGTTGGGAAATACACAAAAGAACTCAGAGTCATTTTATTGGCCAGAGGGTTCATTATTTAGTTTTTGGCCTTTTTCTGTGTTGCTATAAAGTGTGCATGATTGTGTGGGTTTAGCAGTGGCCTACACAGTAGCAAAGACCTAGAAAGCAAATTTTCTCTGTAGAATGATCCTTAAAACTGTAACCTGTAAAGTAGCAATATAGTGTAAATGCCTTGGGTGCCAACAAGCTTAGAGCAGCCAGTCAGGTCTCAAATGACAATACCTACAGATTTAGTCGAATTCAGTATTGTGTACATACCTCTCAACTTCTTAGAGCAAGAAATCTGGACAAAGGCCCGAAAATTGGGACAATTTTTAAATATTGTTCTTATAAACTTATGAAGTTGATATACAAGTTTTGCATTAGCATGAATTTTCTGAAGGGTATGAAGTCTGAAATTCAAATGTCTGTCATTATTTTCCAACTTCAGTCTTTAATGATGTGCCACAAATTTGCACGAAAACCACAAATTTATGAAAATGGACCAAAAATATGAGGGAAAAATCTGGACATTCTACAAAAATCTGTACAGCTGAGAGGTATGATAAACATTAAAGTTAGTAGAATTTAGCTCTGTTTAGTTTAATCTGCCCTAATATAGCAATTAGTCTGCACAAACAAAGCACCATTAATAGTGTTCTAACCACAGTAAACCACCCCCTTGTAGCTCACATACCAAAGGAATGGATAGCATGGATATGCAATTTTCTATCTTTTCTGTAGCCAGCTTCATGGATAGGGGTGCCTTGAGACATTGTAGCAATTATTTCATGTACACTGACGACCACTTAATCCTCAAAGAATCAGACACAGTACGCAAGACATGTACTTACACAATGACACTGGAGGCTAAACTCTTGGATACTAGTCCACATTATATTGTTGAAACCAAACACACAAAATGCCCACCTCAATAGTGCACAACACACACATAGGCTAACATGCGGAGGCACTTAAAAGCAATCTTCCTAAATAGCAAAGATCACCTAGACCACACATTGTCAAAGCTATGCTGCAGCAAGCCCAAAGACACTCAGAAAAAACAACTTCCAGCACCACACATACTCTCACTCTAAGTGAAGCCCCAAACATTTAGCCTCTAAGGCAAGTAAAAACACTTCACAGAACTCTCATCATGAGGGACTCCATTGTAAGACATACTGGTATCTCTCTAACCAGACTGAACAAGGAGAAGCCAAGTGTTAGTTGCTTATCTGGAGCCAGGATCCTCCAAATCACACATGCACTCAAGTCATTATGCCGCAGGTGCCAGTATGACTCCATCACAGTCCATGTAGGTGTGAATGACCTGAGATCTACCTCCCTGGACTATATGAAGAGAGTCATTATGGAGCTCTCAGACTATTTGTCTCAGGCTGGTATGAGCCTAGCACTGAGCAGCATAGTACCATCACTGAGGATTATGCCACAATATGAGCAAAAATGACTGATTTCAATAACTGGCTATCTTTCTGGTATTATTCTAAGTGGATCCAATATTTGTCAGCTTGGGAAGACATGATCAACAGACCATGTTGCTTTGTCAAGGATGGTCTTCACCTTTCCCCTCTAGGTTTTCAAATACTAGCTAAGGCTTTGTCCACCCCTATAGTGCCTTTTTTTAGGCAATGTCAAATCAACAAACCTATCGATATAGCAAAGTAAACTCAATGGAACCTCAAGGTGTTACTGCTCAATGCCAGGAGCCTAAATAAAAAAACTACACTCCCTCCAAATGCTCCTCACACTTGAGAATATAGATATCTGGACAGTTACTGATATATGGTTTGAAGTGGCAGAGAGTACCCCGGCAGTGCAAGGTTCAGTGCCTTCCACACTTTTAGACCGGTAGCTGCATAGACAAAGGCCAAAGGTGGAAGTATCTCAGTATACATCAATAACAAGCATGCCTCTGGGGAGGTCAAACAAGATGATGTGCTGAAGTCCCTACACATTTAGATCACCATAGACAAAATCCTGTACCATATACTAGCCAGCTATAGGTCACCCTCCATGTCCCAAGAAGCTCACAATGTGTACTTGGTTCTACTGGAGACACTAACCATCCAAACACCCACTAAACACCCTACTCATGGGGTATTTTAATTACCCCTCTTTAGACTGGGAATCTTATATGGCCTCATATCTACAGACACTGAAATTACTGGAGTTTATAAATACAGACAACCTTGAGCAAATAGTGAAAACACTCACTAGATGCTCTAACATACTTTACCTCATGCTCACAAATATGGGAGAACACTGTAACCCCCCTACCATGTCTCATCCTCCCTGGCAAGGTCCGACCATAAAGCTATAACCTTCAAAATCAACATCAACTCTGTAATCCCATAAAAACACTACTTGTTTTTAAGTGATGATTTGTCAAAATGCAATGCCTCTCCAAAACCCGAGAACACACCAGCATATACAAAATTGCTCTCAGAAACTTTGTACAGCCATGTCAATGGCTGTGTAGAGGTTGCTGTATCTATCAAACGTAATCCCAGAAGTAGCCCCAGAAGCAAACCACCCTGGTGGCATCCCAAATTAAACAGGATATACAATAAAAGGAAAAACAAATATGGCAAAAATCAGGAAGGGTAATTCCAATAAAGACAAAAACTCTCTCATCAAAGTAAATAGGCAACTAAGCGGGTTAATTATGCCAAGCAAAGTCAAATATGAGATTAAGATATTATCCTTCCAGGTGAAAAATAACCATAAGGCCTTCTACAACTATATCAGAAACCTCAAGGGCAGCACACAGCAATATACTGAATTGGTGGTTAATGGTGCCACGTTTACTGAGCCTGATGATAAAGCAAACCTGTTAGTGAACAAATTTACTTCCAACCTTACCCTTCCCTCTCACCCCCAACTATCTCCCCGATAATAACCTCAGACATACCCCCTTTAACTATAATTAGGGGCCATGTGATGGCTGCACTCACTAATGCCAGGAGTATGGCCTCAGTGGGCCCTGATAACATCTCAGGATGCCTCCTAAATAGTCTAAATATGACTTAGCAGGACCCCTGGAGTCATTATTTAACTATAGTCTTAAAATAGGCTTTGTGCTGCATGATTAGATGACTGTGATGGTCATCCCCCTTCATATGAGAAGACCTTCAACAGATCCTGGAAACTATAGACCCATTAGTCTGACTAGTCTTATTTGCAAAGTCATCAAAAGAATTATCATGGAAATTATCAACAAGAACATATGAGACCTCGAGACACTTGATCCATAATGGCTTGGCTTTGTCAAAGGAAGGTTGTGCTTACTGAATCTGGTGTGTGTCTTTGAAAAGATCAATAAAGCAATGGATGAGGGGAAAACAGTGTATACTGCCTACATAGATTTGGCTACGACTTTTGATTCAACACCCTACTTGGGCATTGTCAGCAAACATATAGAACTAGGCATAATTTATAAAGTATATATATTTTGTCTGTGACTTAAGCAGACCATGCTGGGCAGACAGATATGTGTCCCAGAGACTACCCCTTCTATGGAACAGGCTTCCCATCCATGTGAAGCTGAGTCTGTCTATTACCCAGTTTAAGTGCAACCTAGACTAGTGGATGGGAAACAGGACTTTTACACTGGGCTTGGCACCCATGTCCCTTATGGACAGAGGTATAAATGCCTGGTCTTCAATGTCCAGTTTGGATGCAGGTCATCATTATTCTTTTGGGAAAACTTGACGAGGCTTAACCCCCCCCCCCCCAGATCATTAGCCTAATAACAATCCATGACCTGATGAATCTACAAACCCCTGTAGAGCAAGCTAAATAGCTAGCTGGCTCACTGATATGATACAGGAGGTTAGAATTGTTGAGGCCACCTCCACAAAGAGGCCGGTCACAAGTGGAGTCCCTCAGGGATCTGTGCTAGGTCCACTCTTTTCTGGCATCTACTTCTTGGATGTAAAAACTAATGCCCTCTGGCTAAGCACATTTGCAGATAATTGCAAACTGGGAATAGTCATTGAATCCCACTGAGACAAGAATATCCTTCAAGAATGTCTAATACAGACAAACAATTGGTGCCAAAGCCATGGCTTAAAATCCAATACCAAGAAATGTATTATAGTGCCTTTTGGGAAGTCTGCCACCTTGGGTAACTTTGTCATCAATAAAACACCGTGAAAATTTGATTTACTATTCAGGAATCTGGGAAATCATGTAGATTGTAACCCAGCCTTTGACCAACATGTGTTCTAGGTAGTAAGAAAGTCCTTTTATATTGTTCAACTTATAAGCATGGGCATGGCATCTAGGTCCAGACAGGTCATCATACCACTGTACTTGGTCCTATTCAGGACTATCCTTTGGTATAATGCTCCCTTTAGTATGTATCTGAGCAGAGACATGCAGCAACTGGAATGTCCATAAAGGTTCCTTACAAAAAGAATACGGGAAGTAAACAGAATGTCTTCCTCTGATCACCTCAAAGTTCTGTCTCTTTACTTGGTATCATACAGACTTCTGAGAGGTGATCTTTGTCTGCCATAGAAGGCATCCCTGGACCCTGTTCTGATAAATCTTTGCACATCTGCAAAACAACCGGCATAAAACTACTAGATTAAAAGACCCTAAATTTTGCTTGCAAATAAATAGGACATGTTGGAGACACAGAATTATTTCTCAGAGAATTCCGGTTCTCTGGAACAGGTTCTCCATCCATGTGAAGCAAAGTTCCTCCCTATCTCTGTATAAGTGCAACTTCGACGTATGGACGGATAATAAGAAATCCATCCCTGGTCTGGCTCCTATGTCTCTGAAGGACAGAGGCAGTCAGAAAATTACCCCTATAAATCAAATATAAATCAAATTCATGGGTCACATTTGGGTTGCACAACTAGGCTTTTAAGGCCCTACTGGTCATTAGCCTAATATACACCCATGAATCTATACAAAGAAATTACACTGATTTCCTGTCAAAGAAATACTGTTTGTGCTTTATGTTTCACCTAGAGTTCTGATCTTTTTGTACTTCTCTAGACGGTTATGATCAGTAAGAGCAGCTTTGAATAAATGCACACACACACACACACACACACACACACACACACACACACACACACACACACAAGATCTGAAGAAGGGTTTTAATAACCCAAAATCACTCATCTGTTGTTGGTTTTATTCGTTTACTTTTAGTTTGTGAAATTGCTATTTTTCTCGTTGTCATTAAATATTCTTGGATATATCTACAGCTTGGTGAACATGCAGAGTTTATTTTATGTTTATATATATATATATATATATATATATATATATATACATATATATATATATATATATATATATATATATATATATGAAAAAATGGAAACCAAATTGTAATCTTAACATCTCAACAATTTAGAATTTAACTTTTTTTCCCCTGAATCCTTAATCTTGCTCTAGTTGGACTGAACTTTCTGTGGTGGCTTGGTGCCCCCCCTCCATGAACATCATTCGCCATCAGTCATGTTTTCTACTTTTATATTGCTGGTCAAGGGTCACCAGCCTCTGGTTTACTGCTGAAGCAAGGTTTGCTGGATGCATAAATGTGAGGGAGTAGCCATAGCCACAAAATGAAAGTGTTGGACATTACAGAGTTATGCTCCCCTCCCCCATCATACTTGCTTAATAGTTATAAGCCCCAATGAGGCTTGGTATAAATAAGAGCATCTCTGTCCCTGGCTCTTAGATGGCGATACCTCTGAAATCTATCCACATGTCTAGCCCTGAATGACATTCTGAGCATTGATCATCACCAGTTCTATAGAATGGGGATCTTTTCTCACCGGAAAATCATCCCCAGTGATTCCCCATGAAGAGAGGTAAGCAGACAAAGCCTCATCAGCCTTTCCTTGCTTCCTTCTGCCAGCTCCAACATGCATGCAATTCAGCAGTTGAACTTACACTTTATCCATCTATGCCAACACATTTGCCTAAGCGAGCATTTAGCCACAAATAAAATTTTGCTTGCCTAATGATAGGCTTCATTAACATGAGTATAAAATCATATAAATCTTATCTATACCTCTGGTGGCAAAAAGAAGGGTTAAACTGCTAAAAAGGAGATTCATCCTTAGTCCTGCAACGGATTGTGTCAGTTGTCCTTTACATGCTATGAGAACCTACGCAAATCACTCATCTAAAGAACTGCTCACAATTCTGTCAAGAAAGAACAGCGCTTAGACTGATGAACTCAATCAGTTAAGAAATGATTTAAAAAAAAAAATCACATCCTTGTTTGACTTATATGCAATTTTATCAGTTTAAGATTTAAGAGTTTTACCATTTTCTCCCAGCACAAAACAACTTTTGACGTACTGACACACATTAAATTATTAGGAGTAATAATAAATTAGCACCTAAAACTGCCCTACATATTAGTACAACATAAAAAAAAAAAATCTCATCAGAAACTTGGCATTCTATGTAGATACAAATACTTTCTCAGCCACTCCATTAAGAGAACCCCTGCTATCACATACCTACTGCTCTCTGTAACCTATGGCACACCATTATTTGCAAAGATACTATCCTCTCTAAAATCAAAACTTGAAACTTGCTACAGGAAAATTGCCAGGTTGGCTACTAATGCCTCCTATTCTACCCACCGCTGCACCTCATTATACTCTCTCAACTGACTACAACTACCACACTACCTATCCTACTTGCAACTGACAGCCACACACAAATTAATCCTCAGACCATCTGAATGTCCTACACTCTCCTCTCTTCTCAATATCTACCAACCTGAATGATCAGAAAATCAGCACCTTCTACAGGTACAGAAACCGTATCTACCAGCAGGCCAGCTTCTATACTTTTGCTCAGTAGCAAAAACCTAGAATGCTCTTCCAGTAACAGTTGAATCCATTCAAAAACTTTCATCCTTTAAAATTTCATTACATAACCATTTCACATCTATCTGGAGCTGTAACTGCACTTAAACTCCCACTTCCAATATTTAATTACTCCTACTTCTTCATACATTTAACTCAATCTGTTTTATTTTCTTTCTTGCTCCTGCTATACTCTTTAGCTACCTGAATTACCTGCTTTTTCACTTCTTTCACTACACTATACCATCATACATCCCAATCTAACAGTAAATCTCCACCTCTCTTTTCTCGCTGTCATCTGACTTTCAGTTACATAATTTCTACATACTACTCTCTTAAACTGAATTCTAATCTCTTAAATTGATTGTCTTCCTATATACAATGTCTTAAGGTGTATAACTCTACATATGTATACTTTAACTATGTTTATATGATATTCATGTTTGTTTCTATTTACTTGTATCTTTTTTTTTATCTGATTTTCTCTGGAGCTTTTCTGCACAGGCCTCAACTGAAAATGGGCTCTTATAGGGCCAGTGCACTATCCCGATAAACAAATGCCAATAAATAAATAAATATTTAAATAAATAAATACAAACTAAAGCAATATTTCTCCATATGTTTCTAGAGTTTTCAAGGATATTTAGAAAAAGGTTGATTTAGTTTTGTGCATTTAAAACTACTGTTGAACAAAACACACACACACACACACACACACACACACACACACACACACACACACACACACACACTGCTACATCAGAAACTTGTCATTGCATATTCAATGAAACCTCAAGGAACACAAAAATTCAGTAACTGAAGATTAAAATGATATACTTTAGGGTAAAAGAACACTTGTTTTGGGGCAAGTTCTGTATGCTGTACTGTAGAAAATAAACTGCAACCTATGACACAAAAAAGGATAAAACTAAAAAGTGACTCCAACAATATTGTCAGCAAACTTTTAAATAATGAAAATTAATAAATACAAATGAAATAATGCAATGGAAGCTGTAGACACTTTCAACTGTATGGTTTCTATCAGTCCCCATGTACTCAGATAACCTCATGCTCTTTACAAAGTCAACACATTGTTTCAAATTGCTGTTATTTTAGCTTAAAACAGACATCAGAGTAATCAAAATTTCGAGCTCTATTGTTTACTGACTTATAATGCCATGTTTTTTCTGCATGCAAAAATCTATTATCATTATCAGAATTACTGGCATTTGCAAACTTTTCACATCATAAAAATGCAAAGCCATGTTCTGATCTGCTGTCTGTATTATTTTTATTGTACATATACCTTGGCAATGTGTTTCTTTTCATATTTCTGTTAAAACTATCCATTTCATGCTACTGAATTCTCTGTCTAAAACACATATTTCTTTTGCAAACATATCATGCACTTTAGGGGCAAACAAGTATATCTATTATGTTTTGAAGTGAAAACATGCAGATATTTTTAAAATTGTTATCCTGTTACATGATGCTAAAGCTTACCTGTTCTTGCATTGAACTTGTAAACTATTAATTTACATGCATATGCCTCTTTATGACTGGTCCAGCTTGTTGTAGTTTATTGCTTTTGGGTGCTAAATAAAATACAGCTTGCTTTAATATAATTTAATTGTAAAATGATGGAAGTAGATATACTCAGAATATGACACCTCAGTAGGGAAAATGTGAAGTCTATAAATATATGTGGCAGCTTTAAATTATATACAACCAGTTTTGATGTGAATATTGCAGCTTTCTTTTATAATTTTGTACAGGATGTTTGCAGTGAGGATGGGTGCAGTTTAGCACATAAGAAAACAAAAATGAAACTGTTAAAGGTGCCAGTATCTAACTGAGAAAATAGAAGTAATACCAAGGGACTTGTGAGCAGGGATGGTGAAGAAATTTTACATCCCAACTAAAAATTAAGCCCTAACCTCTCTCCCAATAATTCACCACTGTAAAGTGCAATAGAATTCAACTCTTATTTCACAGATGGTATAGCACCTCTAACCAAGGATTCCCCAACATCTAATCCCACCCTCCCCAACAGCTACATCACTATATCCACTTTCAACTTCAAACCTGTTCCCACATCCTACATATAACCACTCGTTAACAAACTCAAGCCATGCTCTACTTCAGATGATGGCCTTTCAAGTGAGTACCTTTAAATAGCAACCAAAAGCATTGCCTGTCTTGTCTCAATCCTTATAAATAGGCCAATCCAGGAATCATACATTTCTTATCGTTGGAAAAAATCACATGCTATCCATCTACACAATGGAGGAAATGCAGCCAACATTACAGACTTTAGACCTATATCAGTTTTATCCCCCCACCCCCACCCCTTCAAAATGCTTGAAAAAATGTATTCAAAAATAATTGATAAACTATCTCCTGCAGGAAGAATTCCTATCCCTCACACTACATGGCTTCCAACCTTCCCATAGTACTAAGACTGCATTATAACTTTAAAAGATATCATCAATACAAGCCTAAAGATAATTACAAACTGCAGCTTGTATTTGTGAGTTCATCCAATATGGAAAGCTCTGGTGGCTCTTCCTTTGGTGATGACCTCGTACTCCAGTGAAGTGGAGCAGACCAGCCTTCCTGAGAACAGACCATGGAGGAAGGGATGTCGGCAAGCAAATGCAAACCAGTAATGTCAGCACTGGTGAAGTTGTGTCAAGGTGCAGACATGTTTCCATAATAGGGGACATAGGCTGATCTTAAACAGTGATGTGTAAGCCCAAGTCACCACCAGGGGTATGTCAAGGGCTACATAAGAAAACTTGGTCTAATGGCTGCCAGAATAATGGCTCTGAGATAATCTCTTATCTCATGGGGACTTAGTGGGTCACATAATGGTTCTTGTCATCCGAGGAATAAATGATTGCAGGAAACTGATGGTTGCCCATCTGCAGGGTGCCAAAAAGTAATTAAAAAATGATCAGGAGAGTAGCATCTGTTTAAAGCAACTTCAAATTTTAATTCATAGTGAGATTTCCTGTCTACAAACTCAGGAGGCAATTGCTGGGATATGTTTCCTCCAAATTTTAGTGACAACATAACCAATTACCTGCCTTCAAAGAACTGTACTATCTTACTTCACAAAGCTGACAGATGGCACAGACAAGTCACATATAAAGACAAATGAAGTGTAAAACAGGAAATGAAGAAACTACAACTCAGCAAATAACTTGAAGGAATTGTTAAAACTGTATTAAGCCTAATACCATCACATCAAACATAAAATGTCAAGCACTTTGTTAGGATTACAGAAAAAAATTATTTTGATGCATTAGTAAAACTCAGCATATAATGATACTTCTTTTATCTCAATCCACTTTTCCTTGAAATATACTTTGAAAGATGAACTTTCAGCAGACAAGAAGATATTGTCTGTCAGAATTCAGCAATTGCTTCACAGTATGGCTGTTATGGCTGGTAAGGAAACAATATTTCTGTAGTTTGCAAAGAATTTTTTGAGACTTCAAGCAGTGGAAACATTTAATTCTTTTTCTGATACCCAAGTCATTTGTTGTTCTGCACACCTCACTGGAGAATTTTTTTAAATATATGATCTTTGGTGTTGATATATACCTATTTATCTAAATGAAAAAGTAACAAACTGTTTGCAAACCTTATGGGAATGGAACACATATTATTTATCAGTATAATTCAGGGCTTTTTAACTGGTTTACTACAGACTTTCAAGTATCTTATTAAAAGTACATTTTCTGATCATTTCACATAATCATTACCTCACAGTTTACATCCAGTGTTCAGAATATTCTTATAGTTTTAATATTTGTTTCCAATTTATTTTTGTGTTATTGTATATAGTTTACACTTATTGTTGATGTCTACATGTTTCCTTCCTTGTCTCTCTGCATATTTCTCACTTCTATCCCCAATCTCACAGAGTTTAATAACATATTTATGTTTTACTACAAAGGACAGAGGTCACACACGTGTCTAAAATCCTATAAAAATCTTAATTGTAGAAAGTATAAAATGTAATTCAGGATGCTGACTTTGTTTACTTTACACATCCCTTTAAACACACTGTGTGAAAATCCTCTTTTGAAGTATAAAGAAACTGTACAGCTGTGTCAAATGCTCTAGAAATTTTAATTGGCTTACGTTGTCAACAGCAGATCTTGTTTTCTTGTAAGAACTCCACTTTAGCTCAAAAGATCACATAATACTGGGGTTGTTCTGTTTCCAGATGTTAAAAGCAATTCCCAAACTTTAGACTAAAAGCATGGTGCAGTGCTTTTCTATAAAACGTCCTGTCTTTTATCCCAGAACATTGCTTTGCATATTGGATGAGTTCTCTTGCTGCTGTTAGAGGTTCAGTAGAAGAAACAACATGTGCCCATGCCTCTGTCTACTGAATGGAATGGACGGCTTAGAAGCCAAATTAAGTGTACATCCTCTTTTACATTTTGTCCAGAACCTCTTGATCTTAGTAGGGGATTTTAATTACCTCCTCCATATATAAGTGGATGCTACTTCCACCTTAAAGATAGACTAACTATACTTTTCAGATTCCGTCATAGGTATACTCAAGATAAGAACATTAATGATTTAAGTCATACTCCAGTTCATATCCTCCAGTTTACACATTACTCAGCCTGGCATCAATCCTTTAGTACAACAGATTGGGTTTTGCTGTTGAACACCCTTTTTCTTATATTGACTCTTTTCAGGTTCTAGCAAATCCACTCGCAGATTACTGTTCCATGCACTACACATCAACTCCCCCTATCCACCCACTCCACCTCCTAAGGCTTGGAGAGTATAAATAAGTCATTTATCAGTAATCCTGAAATCTGGGAAAAGCTAAGAAAAGCTCACAACTCTTTTTTGTGGGGTTGCATGAAGATGTTGAAGCCTGAATTCATACAGGTGTTTTCTTAAGGATGAAATTATACAGTGACAAACTGCAATTAAGGGGAATTTTAAACATTGTTCAGGAGAATATAAATTCTTCCTTTCAAAAATTCAACAGTCCTTTACTGCTGTTGAATCCTGGCTAAGAAATGCCCCACTCTTTTTTAATCCAAAGAAGACTAAGCTAGTATTCTTTCACCCCAAAAACACCTCCCCTGTCACTGATCATTTCAATATCCTCGCATCTGACAACACTGTTATAGAAATAGTGCAGGAAACCAAACTTATAGGAGTTGTCATTGACAATAAAATTTCATTCAACCCTCATATACAGCAAAATGTAAAGAAAACCTATCAAAAACTGAGACTCATATAGAAACAAGCATTTCTTTACTGCAGAAACCAAAACTACCCTTGCAGAAACATTTTTACTTCCCTCCCTTCTTTATGATGCTGCTATCATAACTCACTTACAAACTTCTACGTTAAGCAAGATGGAACAGTGCTACAACAAAGTTGCAAAGTTTGCCACAAGCTCTAAGTATCACACACACCATTGTAAATTGCTAGTAGAACTAAACTGGCTTGAACTACCCAAACAACTTGCCTTTATTCAGCTATCCACCTTGCACAACCTTATTTTTAGGCTTACTGTCTGCCCTGCACTAGCCAGTCTAGTCACACCTTACACATCAAATTGATCCCTATGATCAAAAGACAAAGAATCTCTTAACTATCTCAAAAACTACAAAAAAAAAAAAAAAAAAAAACAGATCACCCTCTGTATTCATACTCTGTCTCTATACTATGGAATTTACTATATCTAGCTACCAGGTCTATGCGTGGCCTAACCTATTTCAAAGCCTCTTTAAAAAATCATCTCAAAAATACTGGCTCTGCTCCTGCTTAAAGCCTGCCTAATGCTTAGGTCTTCCTCTTCTTCCACACTAGCCTCATCTTCCTCTTCTGTCACATTTCACTCTCTCATAGTCTGCAAGATCCTAAGGTTCTCCTAACTCCTTCTCTCATTCTATGCGATATCCTTAAGCTACTGCTCAGACTGTAATGCCTATATTCTTCTTGACTCTCTCACTATCTTTCTGCACCACTAACTTTCTGGCTATTATTTTCCTAACTGAAAGCAGCATTCTGTGTTTTCATGTACTGTAACAGTCGATGTCATACATTGCACTACCTACATACTATTTTGACACTATCTACTCATAAGCTGTGTATATGGTGAGAGTGACTATTATTGTCTATAAAGTTTTAACGCTATAGAATTGTCTAGGTGTGTAGTATATATTGTAATATCTTGTAGAATAGTTTACAGTATGTTCTTTCAACCTTTTTTGTATAGTATTTCTAATGTCATTTGTACTGAATTGGATTATACTGTATTTGTATTGTACTTTATGTAGAGCTTGTCTTTCCGGGGCTCTGCTGAAAATGGGTTCTGTAGACCCAGTCAGACTACCCCAGTAAACAAATGTAAATCAAATAAAATAAATAAATAAATCCTATAATCTGCTGTGAAATACATAAATTCTAAAATGAAACCAGCTTTTTATAAAGAAATCTCAAATTATCCTTGAAAATGCATGGTATCACTTTTGTTTTTTATTTCCCATAGCTTTTGACCAGATGGTTAAGTTGAAATCACTCCCTGTATAAAATCCTTGACCTTTGTAATATACAATCATGTCAAAAAGCAAAGGTACTCATCAAACTCTTGATCATTAAACAATTCTACCACAATCTAACCTCTGTTGGGCAACCCCCAAACTCCTCTAAAAAAATCAGTCATGAGTCTATTTACTGCTGAGCAAATTCAGTGTGTTTCTCATTTCATTACTGTAATAGCAATTCATGCTGCATTTAATACACTTGAACATAGCAAGACCCATGGCCTATGTGACCTACCTACAGATATGTACAGAGAGCTCCATCTGAAAACTTGAACATGTTTGCATAAACTAGCTTTATGTGTATCTTCTCATAAGGGGGTCATCCCACCATGGAGGGAAGAATATCTTTTGTTTTCAAATAGAGATCCACTTTAGCCATTCATCATGCAGACAAGTCTGAAGCATTTTTCCCTGGGCTTCCTCTGAAATTGGCTTTGTTCCAATTTGGACTTTCCCGGTAAACAAATGTTAAATAAGTAAATAAATAAATAAATACATGAAAAAGTTGCACTTGTGAGTTTAGACTACAGAATTTATGCTTCTAATTGGATTGATCATCTGCAATGTATTTCTCAGAATTAAACTCTAGTGATGAGTTCATCTTTACCAAAATAATAGACCTGCAGTGGACTGCTTTTTAAAAGCCCTTTTAAAATTCATCACATTGAGATCCCTAAAACTCTATTTTCACTACTGCTCTAGACACAGAAACAGCATTTGATAAACTTCACTGACCAATATTTATTTGAGGTCCTGAAAATGTTTGCACTTTATTCCCTACATTTGCAAACCTTTTTCATGCTATACATAGTTGGGCAATTATCATTATAACCTATGGAAATTTATTCTAATGTTATCTGATTCAGAAGAGGAACTCAGCAATAATACCCATTAACCTCATTGTTCTCTTTAGCTTTAGAATCCTTCCCGTCAATATCAGCTCTCTTTTTGGCTTTTCCAAAATTCTCCTACTTTCTTGCCTGACATAAAGTTTGCATTATACACAAATGATATGCTAATTACTGTTCAGATCTCTATCAAAATCTTATTTTTGAAGGTACAGTTGTATTGCTAGCCACTTTCTGGATATAGTATTGGCTTGTTTAGATTTCTAGCATTTACTTAACAAAGGAACAAACAGACAATATCTTCCACTAGACTACACTACTCATTGGTGTATCTTCTATACCTGTCTGTACCCTACTTATGAGTTGCACCATGCCATAACAAAGGCAAAATGACTAAGGTTAATATCATCTCCCATATAAGGATCCTGTGCACAGATCTGAATAATTTAAAGTGTATTTGTTTAACCCTGGAGCAACATATAGCTATAATAAAAATGGTAACTGGGAATTGGTTTATATAATGCAAGTCTGTGTTGCACTCAAATCCCTCTCCCTGAAACAGATCAGTACCATTCTTTCATTCCTGTAATTCTTACAATGCCCTGGATTTTTTCTAATTTTATGCCATCTTCCCAAAACTGAAATGGATCTTGCTATTCTAAAATAAAGTTTATATCCTGGGCAGGGGCCTTGAAATCACACTTTTCTTGTCTACATTCCAAAAACCTCATCCATTAAAAACTTAAATTGTTACAGACTCTAGGCCCTCACTGTTACAGTCAGTTGGCTACCCCTTGTCACCGTTAAAGTGACACCCAGAGCCCATGTGCAATAATAAGAAAAAAGGGTTGTGGATAGATGAATCTTCCACATCCTGTAGTTAAATAACTAAACTCTGCATGCTAGGAGCTTAATGAATGTTAATTTGTCTCCTATTGCAAATGTATGTACATCTTCAGGACATAAAGACATACTGAGGTTCCCAGAATCTTCTGATCCATGCTCATTCCTGTTTTTTGCTCTGGACTACTCTCCAACATTTAAGTAATATCTCTTCTACTACCAATCTCAATTATATAGTGACAAATATATCACAGCACACAGAAAAATGAAATTGAACTGGACCTTCAACCCATTGCTTTGCCCCCCTGCTCTTCCTTAGTGACAAGTGCTAACCCTAACCTTACCCCTTCCCCTAACTTTAACATGAGGCTTACCATAAAAAGCCCTTTCCATAACAACATCAATACACAATACAGCTCAGACACTCACCACACACACACACACACACACACACACACACACACACACACACACACACACACACACACACACACACACACACACACACACACACACACACACACAGATTTCATCTAACTCCTAACATTCATACACACAAACACGCTAAGTCTATTACCTTACTTAACCCATACCCTAACCCAAAAATACTCACACACATTAACCCTTAACCTAACCCTAAGACACATAAACTCAAACACAAATTCAGTGTCCCGCCACTTACTTTTGCCTACCAACCAGAACCCGTCCAATGCAATGTTCACACAAACAGTCTTTCTCTCACTTCTTCCAGCTCACTTGTGTTGCACACATATGTGTTTATCAAGTCAGCTGTAACCTTCAAAGACAAGTCCCTGACATGTCTTGCTCATGTGTCATTTGCCTTGCTGTCTTGTGCTCAGGAATTGCTTCTATTAATTGCCTCCATTGGCTGTCTCTACTGTATGGTTGCATGACAAGACGAATCATCTGAATGAAAAAAAATGCTTTAAAGTGCTTTTGCTCTTTCTTTGAGTTGATGCCATTTCAATTCAGTATATAAATAACAGGGCATCTCCGATAAAGGTAAGCTGGTCCTCCACAAAATTTCATTTTTAAATATAAATATTGACTGAAAGGCATTTTTTTCTTGTTGCTTTTTTGCCTCACCACCAGCCAATCAGCACTCTTCCCTCCAATAAATATTATTCCATTCATTCATTTCTTAATGGTCATCAAATGAAAAGAAAGAAAGACAAAATGATGACTGGAAAAGCTGTTATCCAAGCAGGTATGAAAGTTGTTTTGTGCTACATCCTTTCAGTGACCATCAGCCTTTCATGGCCTGAACCCTATATTACAGAATCTGGATCAGCAGACCATGTGGGCCCACAATAGAGGGTTATTAACACCAGTGATCCTCTCCCTGTCTTAAAGCCCCAAGCTGCCACTTCTCCTCTCCTGCTAAGGGCTTTCTTGATGCCCTCATTAAATGAATTGCTAGGGAATTTTCCTTATAAACCCCATCTCTACCGCATTTGGTTGACATCAACACCTATGTCACCACAGAGGCCTGCAGTGCCTTCCCTGCCGCACGTGTGTGTGTGTGTGTGTGTGTGTGTGTGTGTGTGTGTGTGTGTGTGTGTGTGTGTGTGTGTGTGTGTGTGAGTGTGTGTCTTCTGCATGCCACCTCCTGAAGAAGAGGTGTGCAGGCCAATGTCTCATCAATTCTTTTCTACCCAACTAGCTCCAACAGGTGCCTGTACCATTAGTCAAATAAGTGTAACCTAAGTCATAGTTAGGACCTAATAATCTCTATACCACAAAGCTGACAGTTATGTTACAGATATTTTATGGAGGGTATTTAAGACTTGAAATGACTTAGTGTAAAGAAGGCAAGCCAAATAAACAATTTAAGGAAGGTCGGGAAACAGTGGAAAATGATACAGAAAATATAATGAACAACTGCATAGGAACTGGCTACTTCATTCAGGGTAGACTTAATGGACAGTCATTTTTGTTCAGTTTTTTTTTTTAAAGTTTATAATGTGTTGCCATTATGAGCAGCTCATAATGATTTATGGATTAGAAATTTATCTACAGTGTATTTGAGTCATAATTACCTTTATTTCAATGCATAAATGTGCTCTGACAGAGATATGTTCTTTAAATATTATTTATCTGAGTTATGTAATCTGCCAGCACACTGAATATTTTTAAATTTGTCCTCCCTTAAGTACTGATTGCTGATATGAATCAGATTTTGTTTCTCAGAATAATTCATCACTTACTAAATAGAACAACTGCAGTTATCTGATGTTCTTCAGCGTAAATCTGCCATGTCATATTTGCAAACAGTATTCAGAAATGCTTTATCAAACTTCATTCTCCTATACCCGCTTTATTCACTTGAGGGTCACAGAGTAGCCTATCAAGGCACTCACTGGGGACAAGGTAGAAAATGTAATGGTAGTTAGGATGCCATTTTCACAGGATACATGCAGACATGGACACACACAAACACACACACACAAACACACACACACACACACACACACACACACACACACACACACACACACACACACACACAAACACACACACACTGCACAAAAAAAACACGTACTTACATGCCTACATCAATTACATTCAACGATGAGTCATTGAGAGTCATTGAGAAAGTCAGTCAAACTAAGATTATTTTGTAGAAAGCAAAAAAAATAGTTTATACATATAAATATATATATATATATATATATATATATATATATATATATATATATATATATATATATATATATATATATATTTACTATCAAAATGTGGACAAATCAAAATAATTTTTGTCTGGACATCTTTGTTTGTTCACTCTCTCCTGCCCTGGAAAAGTGCCCCTGGTGTGCAGCTGGCCATCATCCGGTTAGGACAGATTTCCATTCACAAATTCACTGGCTTACCCCACTGGAAACTAACAGTACCCTGGACCTAATATTGATGACTGCCTCCCTATCTTCGTCCTGGATTTAATACTCTAGAGTATGTCCTATGAATGCTTCACTTTCTATACCTTACAAACATTGTTTTTGCTTTCCTTGTTTTTATTGCCCTGCTAACTGCCTCCTGCACATCATCGGGCCACTCCCCAGTATCTCTGTCTTCTACCTGCTCTGCTGTTCTCCCCCCTTCCCTTAACCAGACATTTCTTGCTCTTAGAGACCCTATTTCTCTATGCTCCTTATCTCTACCTGCCCCTCTCCTTAGCCTGCCATTTCTGCACTACTTTTTCCTGCTAACCTCTGCTACTGTTTGGTCTTTATTACTGTGGCTAGTTCTCATTCTCCCTGCAATCTATCCTGTTCCAGTCTCTCTCCCCTGTGTCTGCTCTCTATTTCTCCTCTTCCATATACTCCTAGCTCCTCTTACATTTCACCTGTAAGTTCTCCTGATAGTTTTTCATGGGTTCTGCAGCTCCTGCTGGTGGGCCCCTTCACTCCCGTACCCTACCCCCATTACAATTACATTTATAGCTACCTGTCCCTCCCCTTCCTGTCCTTAACATCCATCCACACTCCACTTCCTGTCTGCCTCTACTCCCTCTCCTTCTGACATTATCTAACCACTAACACCTCTCCTTCCTACTCAAACTTCCCACTTCTTATACTATCACTACTTATTCTACTTCCTCTACACCCAAACCTATTTGTAAATTATAACTCACTCTTATACTCATAACCTAATTTACCATGCTCCTTCTATTCCTCTCTATACCAATCCTAACACTACTCACAAACCTTACCTGCTATCATGTACACTTTTCCCACCCTCATCTCATCTCTCCTACCACTTCTAGCATAAAATCTTTCTCTCCCTCCTACCCCATCTTAATCTCCCCATCTCTCTTCAACCTCACCTTTCACTGCTATCACAAACTCATTATACTTAACATCTACCCCCCTCCTATATACCCAAGTCAAAACTCCACCACTAGTTTTTCTCAGTAACACACTCTAACACAGTCCCCAGCAACTTACTTCTTGCTGGTGACATTCATCTTAATCCTGGCCCACCCTCCCAAACCATAAACCCTACAGCCAAAATCAGCCCCTCCTCTCCGACATCATCCCACTACCCACTCCCTGCTCAACCTCCCTTAAAACAAACCTCACAGAACAAACACCTTTCTATCTATGCACTGAATATACAAAGTCTCACAAATAAAATCACTGAACTACATGCTTGGATAGCTCAAAACACCCCACATATCCCTGCCCTATCAGAAACCTGGCTAAAACCACACATAACTAACAAGGAAATATTGCCAGCTGGTTACAACATCTATCACTCTGATAGACTCAACAAAAAGGGTGGTGGTGTTGCCATTCTCCACTCAAACAGCCTAAACCTCTCAACCATCAGCACACCTACTCCTGATTTCCACCCAGCCGAATTCATTATCCTTAACTGCCATCTAAACCCCAGTAAGACATTTGTCATTGTCTCCATTTATATTCCCCCTGGAAATAACATTCCCATCCTAGAATCCATCCTCTCTTGGTTCTCTCGCAACTTACCCTATGAAACTATCATTTTAGGTGACATTAACGTAGACTGGTCCAAACTTTCCACTAACTCCCCACTGACCTCCATCAACCTCTATGGATTCCACCAATTGATATCATCCCCTACTTTCCTACACAACACCTCTTCCTTTTCCACCATTGACTGGATACTCACTAACTCTCCCAACCTTTACCACAACCCAATTACCTTACCAGACTCTTTGAGTGACCACCTTCCTACTAGCATACTTTGCCACTCTCCACAAGCAAACAAACCCCACTCCTATAGAGACTGTCATAACTTACATAACTTTAAACCATCTGAATTCAACTCTGTCCTCTCTAATATCAAGTGGTCCATCCTTAAACATCTGCCTCTGAATGATGCTGTTCACAAATTTAATAGCACATTCCTAGATATTCTCAACTCCCTAGCCCCTAAAAGACTCATTAGAATCAAGGCTAATTTTGCCCCCTGGCTCTCTAAGGAAACTAAATCACTCGTGCAAAACCATGACAAAACCTGGAAAACCTGGACAAAGACTAAACAAGCCTGCCTTCTTAAATACAAACAACTTTGAAATCTTGTCAAAAGACATGTCTGTAAAGACAAAAAGTCTTATTATAACTCTCCCCAGAATAACTGTAAAACACATCCACAGAAATTCTGGTCCACCTTAAAGACAATCACCAATCCAGGTTGCCCATCAAACCCCTCTCCTTACCCAAGCAATATCCCACTAGAAACTGCTACCCTTCTCAATAGACACTTCATCGAAACTGTACAGAAACTTACTCCAACAAACCACTACACAAACACTACCTATGTCCCTCCCAAGCCTCTAAACAGTAATCTCTTCTCCTTAAAACCAGTCCCAACCTCATATATAAAGTCACTCCTTCTAAAACTAAAACCTTGCTCTCCCTCCTCTGACAACCTACTACCCACTTTCCTCAAACTAGCTGCTGAATCCATTGCTTATCCAGTATCTGTCTTGATAAATAGATCAATCCAGGAATCCACAGTGTCAGATATTTAGAAATCCTTCTTCACCACTCCATTGCATAAAGGGGGAAACTCTACAGAACCTTCAAACTATTGCCCAATTGCCATCCTCTCTCCAGACTTATGGAAAAATGTGTCCACTCTCAACTCCTTCACTATCTCCTCCTACAGAACTTCCTCACACCCTCCCAACATGGCTTCCGCCCTAACCACAGCATCTCTACAGCTATCCTGTCATTTACACACACAATAGCCGAAGCTCAAGACAAAAACTTCCTAGTATCCAGCCTCTTTCTCGATCTCTCAAAAGCTTTTGACACTGTCTCTCACCCTTTACTTCTGACTAAACTATCTAACCTCTGCCTGGCTCCCTCCACCCTTACCTTCTTCTCTTGTTATTTGTCTGACAGACAGCAATCTGTTCGTTGGCTCTCCGCCTGCTCACCCTACCTCCCTGTAACTACTGGAGTGCCTCAAGGCTCCATTCTGGGTCCCCTCCTCTTCAACATCTTTACAAATGAACTACATACCTCCTGAAAACAATCAGTACTAGTCCAATATGCTGATGATTCAACACTCATCTGCTCTTCCAATAACATCTCTGACCTCCACACACTCACCCAGGACACCTTTCTGTCAGTGGAAAAATGGCTAGCTGAAAATCTACTTATCCTAAACCCTAAGAAAACCAAACTTTGGCTATTCTTCCCCCAGACACTCTCTCACCTAAAATCTAACTTTCTTATCTCATCCTCCAGTAACACCAAAATACAACCCAACTCCCCCACAAAACTTCTAGGAGCCATCATTGATGACAAACTTAAATTTAACCTACACATTCTACAAAGCATAAAGAAAACTCACCAAAAGCTAGATATGCTCTACCGACACCATAGATTCCTGACCTACAATGCCAGACTGTCCCTATCACAGGCTCTTCTTCTCCCCGCCCTTCTTTATGCCACCCCTATTCTAACTAATACTCAAACAACTACCCTGGCAAAACTCCAACAAACTTACCACAAAATAGCAAGGTTCATCACAAACTCCCCACACAACTCACACCACTGCCTCTCTCTCAACTCCTTACAATGGCTAGAACTCCCACAACAACTTCTATCTCAGTTTCAAATAATCCACTCCATACTGTATAAACCATTAACCTGCCCAGCCCTGTCCTCCTTAGTGTCCACCTATATAACAACTCGCACACTTCGTACCTCTAACCAACAACTACTCAACATCTACCAACCAAAAAAATCTATTGGTAGATTACTTTATAAATCCTCCCTATCCCAGGCATGGAATAACCTTCCATCCCATTTACGCTCCATAACACACCCTTTACAATTTAAGAAAGAACTCAAACTACACTTTATGAGGACAAAAAGCTGTACTTGCCATGACCCTACATAACCTCACTACACTCTGTTGTATACACTCCAGTACAATATATTTATATTTTTGCTTTTGAAATGCCTGAATTTTAATGAGAACATGTGATGTTTTTTCTCACCTGAATCACTTTGTTTTTTGAAATTGATCACTGTACTTTTTGGCTTGTTAAACTATCATGTATACTTTATTGTATGTAATTGGAGCTTTTCTCCTCGGGTCTCCACTGAAAATGGGCTCCAGGCCCAGATGGACCAACCTGGTTAACAATTGTCAATAAATAAATAAATAAATGCATAATTTTCCACCTTTTGATCAAACCAGTTTGCCAAAATTGGTTCATAGGGTCATAGGTGTATACTAGGCCAACGGCCCTGGAGTCTTTACAAGTCTAGCCCATAGAAGTGCCCTGGCATCATGCCACCATTAGTTCCTGGTGCCTCTATCAAGTACAGCCACTGGAGTGATCCCCAGGTGAACTTTCTATTTCCCATCCACTCATCAAGATTTCTCTTGAAAAGGGCCAGTGAGGTACTCTGCTTGACATGTACTGGAAGTCTATTCCAGAGCATGGGCAGTCTCTGGGTTATGAACTTGTCCCTCCAGCATGTTCTGTTGATTGTGGTAATGAGGGTGAGGTCCCTGGAGCATGTGATGCAGAGGGATTGTGATTTCTTTAGGTGTAGCATTTCTAACAGGGCTGGGTCAGACATGGCAATGTAAATCAAGCAGAGATCACCTCTTAATAGATGATATGAAACAGAGAAAAGCTGGAGTTTTTTGAGTCTGTACATGTAGGGCATGTGTTTAAGGCCTACAATCCTCTTCATGAGGTACTTTTGCTGCCTTTCCAGCTGTTGCAGGTGTTTAGTGAGGTACATGACAAACGGAGTAATATACTCGATGATTGGTCTAATGAGGGAAGAATAGAGAGAGATGATCACCTCTTTCTTCCTGGATGCGAAACCCTTGGTAATAAGATATGCCACATAGAAGGACTTTCTGACCACTGTGGCAATGTGGTGGTCAAAGGAAAGGCTGCTGTCAACCTGTGTCCCCAAATCTCTTATAATGCCTTCAGTGTTCAGTGGGCTACCATCAATGTGGCAATTAGTGGGAACTGAGTTTTTCCCAAAGGGAATGACAACACATTTTTTGGTATTAAGCTTAAGACCATGGTTTCGACACCAGTCGTTGGTCTCAGTGAGGCCTTTCTGTAGGATGTCTACATCAATTGGGGTGTTAATAATGGCTCCCAGCTTGCAATCATCGGAGAACTTGGTCAGCCAGAGTCCCTCCATGTTCGCCTTGACTTCTGAGAAGTAGATGCCGAACAGGAGAGGACCCAGGACCAATCCCTGTGGGACTCTACTCGTGACTGGTTGGCAGTCTGACTTGGAGTCTGCTACTTTCACACTGTGGGTTCTATCTGTGAGCCAATTTGGAACCCACCTTGTGATATAGGGATTGATGCCTAGTTTGGTGAGACTATCAATAATTCCTGAGTGGGGAATGGTATCAAAGGACTTGGCCAGATCGATGTAGGCTGTATGAACTGCCTTGCCCTCATCCACAGCTCTGGTGACTGACTCAAAGAAGTCAACCAGGTTGCACAGGCATGATCTACCCTTCACAAAACCAAATTGTGTGAGATCCAGAGTTTGGAGATTCCCTATATCCTTGTTAATTAGGTCCATGATGATGCACTCCATAGACTTACATATCAGACTCATCAGGCTAATGGGGCGATAATTCCCAGGGTCTGTAGTCACTCCGACTTTATGGAGAGGGATGACTGTAGCAGTGCACCATTCTGTAGGGACAAAGCCTGAGGTGAGGCTGTGATTGAACAGGGCACACAGATGTGGTGCCAGTTCACTTTGTTGTTGATGTAGAACACAGCCAGGGATATTTTTGCATCCCATGGAAGCTGTATTCTTGGCCTTGGACTTTACAGCTTTAACCTGTGCTACAGTAATGCTGGATGCCTGGCATTTTTCCGGTATTGTGATTGGTCCTTTGGGGGGGGGGGGGGTAAAGTTGGCACTGAATCTGTTGGCCAGTATGTCGGCAATATCTATTGGCTAAGTATAGGAGGTACCGTTGTGCAGTAAATAAAGCAAATCTGGGTATTACTATGGAGATAATAATGAATTACCAACATTCTGAAAATGGTGACACAGAATTGACAACTGAAGGCTGGAGGTTCCAATATCAAAAGTTCATGTTACCAGTAACTTTTTTGTAGGGGGCATGCCCCCATGCACTCCCCACACTCCCTGAATATTATATATTCCAACTCCAAGATTGGCCTACAGTGAGAAAATTGTACATTTCTCAATCCCACTGTAGTGCAATCTGTCATCAGAATGTTGATTCCGCATTAACGAACATTTTCCCGATCGTTATTACAAAAAGTTGTAAACAGCCTTTCCACCTTCCCGGCTTCATGTAAGTGCCAATCTAAATTCTGATAGTTAGTCAGCAACATTTGGTTGACTAAGCAGATGGTCAACTGATGTGTGAGAATTCACAATTCTGGGCTTGAAGAATATCCCCTTTCCCCAAAATGATGCAATCTTGTAGTTGGCATATATAATTAGCAGGGGGTGTTGGGGTGCAGAGGAGGTTTACTCCCCTACAAAAGCAATGTTTTTCTGTCTTTATTTCATTGTTGTTGTTTTGATTTTGTATGCACTTAGGTTATTGCTCAATGCATGCATACTAGCTTGTCAGCTTTTGTGTTGTCGATGTTTTGTGGTCGAAATTATGAACATTGACATTTGAGTCTTTTAATCTTTTTGAGTATATATATATATATATATATATATATATATATATATATATATATATATATATATATATGTAAACAAAGTTTCACTGTTATTCTTTCTTACCAAAAACCA
>NC_056748.1:119452053-119492053 GCF_019279795.1 Protopterus annectens | reverse complement strand
GACACCAGGTGTATGTCTCAGTAAGGCCCTTTTGGAGAATGTCCATGTCAGCCAGAGAGTCAATTATGGCTCCCAGTTTGCAGTCATCGGCGAACTTGGTTAGCCATAGTCCTTCTGTGTTTGCCTGTACTTCTGAGAAGTATATGCTAAACAGTAGCAGTCCTAGGACCGAGCCTTGTGGGACACCACTTGTGACTGGTTTAGAGTCGGACCTGGAGCCCACTATTCTTACCGTGTGAGTTCTGTCTGTAAGCCAGTTGGCAACCCATCTCGTGACATAGGGGTTTATGTTCAGGCTGGTGTTTTTCTATAATTCCTGAGTGGGGAATGATGTCAAAAGCCTTGGCGAGGTCAAGGTAGGCTGTGTGAACTACCTTACCCTCATCTATTGCCTTGGTGACTGTCTCGAAGAAATCAACCAGATTTAGTAGGCATGATCTGCCCTTAACAAAGCCGAACTGGGTCAGGTCAAGTGTTTGCAGGTTTCCAATGTCTTTGTTAATTAGTTCCATGATGATGCACTCTATAGCCTTGCAGACCAGGCTAGTCAGGCTTATGGGGTGATAGTTGCCAGGGTCAGTTGTGGCCCCTCCTTTATGGAGCGGAATAGCCATTGCTGTGTGCCATTCTATGGGCACGTAGCCTATGGAGAGGCTGAGGTTGAACAGTGTGTTTAGGTGGGGGGTTAGTTTGTTCTTTAGTTCGTGCAAGACGCAGCCTGGGACACCATCTGGCCCCATTGACACTGTGCTTTTGGCTTTTGAAAGGGCTGTTTTCACCTGCATCTGTGATTTCCGGGACACTACACTTTTCCGGTATTGTTGTGGGCCCTTTGGGTGAGAGGGGGGTGAAGTTTGCACCGAATCTATCTGCCAAGATGTTGGCAATATCAGTGGGTTCAGTATATTTTGTGCTATTTTGCACTAGCTCAGAGCATATCTGTGAGTTGCCGTTTAGATTCTTGACATAGCTAAAGAAGGCTTTGTGGTTATCTTTCAAATCCTTGGCTATTTTTCTTTCAAAGTTAGCCTTGGAGGATTTTATGAGGGACCTTAGTTTCTTACTGATACTGATCAGGGATGTCTTTCCTTCTTGGGATTTGCTTTTTTTCTGAACTAATTTCCTCCTTCTATTGTATAACCTGTTTATGGCAGGGGTCCACCAGACTGGTTTCCTTCTCTTAGGGGAGTGAGTCTTGGTTTTGCTAGGGATGACATGATCCATGCATCCTTGTAGGTGCTCATAGAATGCATTTGTAAAGGTTCCTGCATCTTGGACACTGTTATACTTTTAGCGTGGGGGCTGTGAAACTTACCACCTCTGTCTTAAGTAAGGTGAAGTTTGCTATAGAAAGGTTTTTTACTGTGGTTTCCTTGGTTGGAGGTGGCGGTGTGGTGTGGACATCCAGAGTGATTAGTTAATGGTCTGATCTAACCAACGACGGGTTGACCTCTGGTGTGGAACACCTGTCGCCTATGTTGGTGATGACCAGGTCCAATATGTTTTCACCTCTGGTAGGGGAGTTTACCAGCTTACCTAGGGCATTTGAGTTGATAAATTCATAACGCCTTGGGGAAGTATGGACAGGGAATCAGGGAATTTCTCCTACTCTTTTTGGTAGGTGCTGTGGAATCTTCTAAATCCACCTGAGCTACTACCATCTCTAAGAGATAGGACGTCAGTTTAATTGCTCATCCAAAGGACCGCACCACATAATATTGCACTACAATATCAATAAGAGGAATAATGAACCAATTCACCAGGGCTTGGAATAGAACCCGCAACCTTTTAGTCTTCTAGCACCAAAGGAGTATAATATCTACTGAGCCACTGAGACTGGTGAGGGATTTAGAATATCTACCTACTAATCAGCTAGTGGTCATGTGGTATAATTCCACAAAGGCTTTTTATATTTAGTACTGATTGCTACTAGTCAGTACATGAAATGTCGAACTTTATTTACAATGCTTTTATTTGGGAAATCCTATATATCCTTGATATATACCTGTGTCTTAGGAAGATAGTTTCTAAGCATACTACTTAAATATAAAGATATGACTTTGTCTAATGATCCATTGTTTGCTAGGTAGAGCTTCATTTTTGATTCAGTAATGATTTCTGAATTTTAGGGAGTTCATAAATAAATGAATACTTAGGAAACCTTACCTGAACATAACTTTATAAATATAAAGAGCAGCAAGGAAGTACAGACAATTTAATTATTGCATCAGCTTTTTTTCTCTATGAATATCATCATAATTGTATATTCTCTCAACTAGCTCACTACCCAAGAATATGCTGGACATAACTGAGTTATATCATGTAGTGTCTAACACTGGTATACTCCATGTTACTATCAGAACATTTGCACAGTTTCATTTCTCTTAATGATCAGTTGCTCACATCTTTTGTAAAAGTGGTGCATTTTTTGGAAAAGGCTGATCTGCTGCAGTGACTCCTTATAGAACTGCTAAATCTGTTGATTATTGTCATTAAAATGCAGTTTCAAATCCATAATTGTTATAACTAATTAAAAACTTTAAAATTAAAAATGCTTTCTGATTAACAATTTCCATTCTGAGGTATGAATTTTGGCATGTCCCTTTCTTTATTAATAATTTATTAGTAAATGTGTGTTTTAACATCTAGGTGTTCTATAGTGCTGCAGCTATTTGTTTATTCTTCATTATATGAAGTAATCCAATTGATAACTCTATCTCTTCCAGTTAAACTAATATTAGGAAAACATCTCATTACTAACATAAATTATTACATTTACAATTCTCAAAAGTTCTCAAACTTACCTTGTGATTCAATAAATAAGAAAAGATTCTGTGTAGGCTCCACCCGAAGCCTACATTGAGTTTACATGTTTGAGCAGTGGTGCTGGGCGAGCGGCAGCCCGCACCACCGCACAGTGCATGTCCAAGACACATGACACATCTAAGCTAGGTATCATACCTGGCAACAGTGTTGCTTGCTAGGAATCCATGTAAGCAAACATAGATAGAAATACTGTTGAAAGCAGAGCACATACGGTCCGCGGTTTTATGCGGAATGCCACAGTGATTGCCAGGGC
The DNA here is from genome assembly GCF_019279795.1 of Protopterus annectens. NCBI lineage: Eukaryota > Metazoa > Chordata > Ceratodontiformes > Protopteridae > Protopterus > Protopterus annectens. The sequence goes on along the minus strand of NC_056748.1, from coordinate 119,488,974 downwards.
TTCACAGATAGCTCTCGATCTGTTAGTTCAACACATTTGCACAAAGGCCAACATAATGTGGCTACAATAAACCAGAAATAGGGATATGTTTGACATAGAATTGTCATAGAAATGTGGTAGAATGAAACTAAAATATACCTCTCAACGTCTTAGAGCAAGAAATCTGGACACAGCCATAAATAATTGTGGGACAAAGGCCCAAAAATAGGGGCAGATTTTAATACTGCTCTTACAAACTAAGAAAGTTGATAGAATAATAGGTTTTACAGCAGCATGAATTTACTGAAGAGCATGAAGATTAAAACTCTGTCATTAGTTTCTGACTTCAGTCCGCAATGACATGCCAATGATTTGCCAGAAAACCAAAATTTTATGAGGAAAAGGTAAAAAAGCTGGACATTATGAAAAAAATCAGGACAGCTGAGAGATCTGAACTGAAATATATGTAACAGTGAATCACATCAGTCCTGAGATCATCCCAGTGATATGGCAGAAAGCCACAGATTTGATAAGGAACACATCTGGACCTCCTAGGAATATCTGGAAAGTTGATGGGTATGAATGCAAAGTATATGTTCCAAACACAGTACAGGACAGGGTATCTACAGTAGAGAGTATTATGATATCCCATGTTTGGCATTCTGTACCAAAGCTGTGTAAATGATCTGTAACAGGACATAGACTGTCATGTAAAATGAACACTCAGGGGAAGTATGTGCATTGAAAAGGGACACACAGATGAAACATAGGAACAAACACAGCGAAAGAGGACAGGTGAAACAACCTAAAGCACAACAGATGAGAGCATGTCAATGGAAGATGGTTGTAACAGCAACACCAATCATATATCTATATGGTACAGTAGGGACTGTACAGTGAAAATGTGTTGTCTGCGACTGTCACACAAGGTGACAGAGCAATGGGGAGGATGTCTGTGTGAGATAGGCATCCTTATATGAATAATGCAGAGGACATCTATCAGGTATTTTACATACAATTGGGGTAGGGTGCATTTTGTGAAGCTGTACAAACTGGTATGCCTGAATATTAGTGTACTCTCAACAGAGGTCTCCTGCAAGGCAGGCACATGTAAAGGCTCATGAAAAACATTAAAAGAACCAACCACAATCATGGACAATATCAGAAAAATACCACCAGTAATCCCATGCCTCTGACATAACATGTGATTTAGAGTGACAAGAGATGAGTCTGCACACACACACACACTTCAACAGTTATTATGATACATCCCCACTCTATGAAGGTAACCATGCACACTGTCCTGGCACTGTAACATCTGAGACAGGTGTTAGGAGGGATACTGCTAGACCTGTATGTGCTGTCATGAATGATATACATGCCATCAATGTTGTCATACACCTATGTATGTAGTGTGTGCATCAGCAGAACAAATAGCACACACAAATCTGGTATAACAATTTTATTGGTGTTCAGCACAATCAGACAGTCAAGTATATTCCACAAAATGAATACCTAGATATGGCCAATAAGATGTTTGACAGCTCTCTGTGACAAAGGTGGCCCACTTCAGTTACACATTACTGGAAGATGTGTAAGGAGGTACAGGAAGAAGGGTACATTGTACACAGTAACTGGTGTGATGAAGGCTGCAAACTATGAAGATATTATGGCCTCTGATGTGGATGTATTTCACATACCCAGTACTTGTGTTACATACTAGGGAGTAGTCAGCACTGTGACCACATGCTGGTAGACATACCACTTACCATGTACCCCAGGACATGGGTCACATACATGTTGGTCTGATTATAGGGTGTGATGTCTATATTATACTTGGGTTGTGTGTTTGTGTACTTGACTTAACAAATCACCCCATGTTTTCTTGTCATTGCAGGTGTTGTCATGGCTGTGGCATCAGTATTTGGTATGTGTTGATACTGTCTGCATTATACTAATAACACAGTTGGAGTCAATGATTGCCCACAGTCTGTAGGCCTTCAGAAAGCTGTTTGGAACCAGAAAGTGTATGTCATCTGTGATGTCATTCACTTAAATAATGGACAGAAAAGGGCCTAGCAAACAGCCTTGATGTATGGGCCTGATCATTGGACCTGACATATTGGTCACTTCAGACATTTCAACATAGTGAGATGCCATGCATGTTATACACTTGTCTACCCAGTTGGTGATATATCTGTTTTTGGCCACATATAACAGTGTTGATTGGATACCTTTGTATGGATTTGTGTCAAATGCCTTGACCTGGTAAAGTTCCACAGGATGATACTTCTGTCATCATGCATGCCCTTGATGACATCTTTGAGGACATCTATCAGATGTAACAGACATGATGTAGCATTAACGACTCACACAGATGTGTTGCACATACCTGGAATATTACTAGTAACCATTTAAAAAAGGTCCATGATGCCATATTGGTTTAAACCACAGTTAAGGAGAGTCAGGATATGTCTGTACATACATGCATCAGATGCTGTCCCTCCAACTCAGATGGGTGCATGTTGATGTACACCCTTCTACAAAAACATAGCCCATGTTGAGGGTGTGTTGAAGTGTCGATTCAACCATGTCAGGAAGGTGTATGTCCTGAGTCTCACCATACATGATCTGTGATGTTGTCATAGTGATTCCATATGATAGGCCTGGATGAAGGTGAGACAGTGCATACTGCCTATCGTGATCTGGCTTAAGGTTTTGATACAATCCCCCATGCAGGTATCATTGAGAAACCCTCCCAGCTGGGAATTAATCCCTGTGTCACTAGATGGGTAACCAACCAATTGGCTCACTGACAGAACACACACTTTGAAAGCTGGTGGATCAACCTGTACTAGTACAGCTGATGCCACTGGCAAGCCCCAGGATTCCATGCTTGTCCCTTCACTGTTCAGACTCTATTTCTCAACAGTTCAGGCTAAAGTATATGGCCTTTTGCTTACCAAGTTTGCTGATTCTTGCATATTCGGTGCAATCACTGAGTCCACCAGTGATAATAGCATAGCACAGGTGGAGTTAACACAGAAAAATGATTGGTGACAAAAGCACACAATTATAAATACATGTAGAAATGTTTATTTTTATGTTGTTCATCTGAAAAGTGGATTTCCATGTTAATTACAGCATTGACAACAGTCCTGCTGTGCTGAAACTGAGTGATGCAAGCACTGGGAACACACATAGATAGCAAGTTCAACTTTAACCACTAAGTTTTCACATTGGTATTGAAAGCCTATGTTGTGCACATCATAAGTTATGCCATCATATTCAGATCTTAGGAATGTATGACAGGACTGTACTTAAACCTCATTAGAGAGTATAATGCTCTATTTTGCTCATACCTCACCAGACACATGCAGCAGCTTGAGAAACCACTGTGATTTCTCATCAAGAAAACACAGAGCCTACAAACCATGCCATGATGTATGTGGATAGATTAAAAGCCATGTCACTGTAATCTGTCTTGCATAGGATGAGTTGACATCTGCTTGGCCTCCATGCCAATTTCTGACTCTGCTCTGGTGGGAGTACTGCATATCCACAAATCTGATAAAGCGGATGACAGCAACAGTGTAGTTTAAGGAGAATATGCTAACATCTGTGTCCTACATGCTAGTGTAAAATGCTATCTGTAATGTCAAGCAAGAGCACATACACAGTTGACTTCACTGAGAATAGACCCCCTACCTATCTAAGTACACAGACTACAGAACTCAGTACTTTACACAAGTGCCAAGGCACAAGTCTGACTTGGAGTGTCTCCAATAACACTTTTTTAGCTGATGACATCAGCAGTATCTGTTGAGGACAATATGGTAATAACAGTATCCCACATGCTGGTGCAAAATGCTCTCCATAATGTCAAGCAAGACACACACACACACACACACACACACACACACACACACACACACACACACACACACACAGTTGACTGCAGTGAAAATAGAACCCCTACCTATCTAAGTACACAGACTACAGAATTCAGTGTTTTCCATGAGCATCATGGCACAAGTCCAACTTGGGGTGTCTCAAACAACACTTTATAATTGATGACATCAGCAGTGTCTGTTGAGGACAACATGGTAATAACACTGTCCCACATGCTGGTGTGAATGCTCTCTGTAATGTCAAACATGAGTGCAGAAACACACACACACACACACACACACACACACACGCACACACGCACACACACACACACACACACACACACACACACACACACACACACACACACACACACACACACACGCACACAGTTGACTGCAGTGAGAAGAGAAGCCCAACCTATCTAAGTACACAGACTACAGAACACAGTACTTTACACAAGCACCACGACACGTGTGATTTTTACAAAAGTGCAGATCAACTTATAGTATATGACATTAGCAGATCATGTGAGAGACAAGATGCTGGGAGGCCTGCATGAAATGGATGTGTAGGTAAGTGCAAGTATCAAAATACTGCCAATCCATGACATTGGAGCAGTAACGGTAAGATTCACATTTTTGCTCTTCTTTTGAGACACACACACGCACACACACACACACACACACACACACACACACACACACACACACACACACACCAAGTTGACCATAGTGAGAACAGAACCTGTACTTAAATACACAGACTATAGAACACAGTATTTCATGCAAGCACTACAGCATAAGTCTGATATTTACAAGAGTGCTGGTCAACTTATAGCAGATGACATCAGCAGCCTATGTGGGAGACAACATGTTGGGAGGCCTGCATTGGTTCATAGCTTCATAGGTTCATAGGAGGCTACTAGCCTAATGGCCCTAGGCTGTTTACCAGTCTAGCTGTGTAATAACACAATTACACTTAATGAGCATAGTTAGATGGTTGTTAGCAGAGCAATTTTGTGAGCAGCATTGACTGGCCCTGTCCATGACGGACATAGGTGCCAACACAGAAGTGACTTTTCAATCACCCAGCCAGTTGTCAAGGTTGCACTTGAACAGGGTCACTGAAGAGCACTGCTTCACATGCAGTGGTAGTCTACTACTGAGGAGCGTCAATTGCTGCGGGATATATTTGTGTCCCGGCATTTTCTGTTTATGTCACAGGCTAGGTTGAGAACCCTGGAGCAAGTTATTGTTGTCTCATTTGATTTACAGATTTCCAGTTTTTCTAGTAGAGCAAGGTCTGAGACTGCTCTGTATGTCAGGCTTAGGTCACCTTTCAGCAGCCTGCATTATGCTGAATACAGTGACAGGTTTTTCAGTCTTTCATGCTTGGAGGCCCTGGATTCTCCAAGTGACAAACCTCTGTGTTTCCTCCAAATTGCTGCAGGTGTCTGGTAAGGTCCAGACTTACAGGAGCATTGTACTCAATTAATGGTCAGATAAGGGTAGATTAGAGCAGAGCTATGATCTCCCTGGTCTTAGATGTCATGTCATATCAATATCAGAACCAAGGAAACCTAGTGTCTGCCACCTTCCTCAATCTGACCAAAGCATTTGATACACTATCCCACAGCAAACTACTTACTACCCTAACTGCTCTGGTTTCAAGACTACCTATCCAACCACCAACAAGCAGTTAAGTGGCATAACCCCCCCCCCCGTTTCTCCCAGTAACAGTAGGTGTACTACAGGGATCCATTTTGGGACCCTTACTATTTAATGTATTTACAAACACCCTCCACACCACCATCTTGCAAGCTATAATAGTCCAATATGCAGATGATACTACATTGATCTGCTCAGCTCTCACACTCCAAACACTCCAGAATAAAACCCAAGAGGCCTTCTCCAATATGAAAAACTGGTTAAAAAACTCACAACTAAGATTTAACCAAAAAAAAAGAGACTCAATGTATGCTTTTCTAATTACCAAAACTATCGATTCTTCTGCTCTTTTCTCTATCACTTCTGCCAATAACAATTAAATCTCCCCAATATCACAAACTAAACGTCTTGGTGTAATACATATAGCACAAACATATCCAAAGTCCATAAAAACCTGCAACCCTATACTGCGGCATAAACTATCTAACCAAAGACACCAAAATTACTATATCCAGAACTCACCTTCTCTCTACATTGCTCTTTGCATCACCTGTATTAACAAAACTTAACGAGACAGAGCTACACAAATTGTCCATGTGCTATATAATAAAATAGCTATTTTCACAACCAACTCTAATTTCTGTTCCCACCACTGTCACTCACTAAAACAGCTAGCTTGGCTAGAATTCCCCAGCTTACTAAACTATAACCTGCTAATCATGGTTCATTACTTGCTGTACCACCCAAACAAGATTCCTGATCTCTCAGGGTTACTCAGCTTTCACAATTCTGCTCACCAACTAAGATCCACAAACAAAGCCCTTCTTGAAGTAGCTAAGTGTAGACACAGTGCTGGTGAATCCCTCTTCTCCTACACAGTTGCTAAAATCTGGAATTCTCTTTCACCAGATATCAGATTGCAAAACAGCTGTCCCACCTTGTACCTGTACTGACCATGGCTATCCCTACTACCACCATTCAGTTAAATCTTCCTCAGGCACTACTCAAAGGTCAAAGACATGAAAAAAATATATCATAACGAACTGTATTTTTAAATGAATGTATATAACTGTACATAGTATTATTGCACCTTCTTACTCAAATACATTATATTTTCTGCTTTACTACTGTACACTGTATATATTGTACACTTCTGTAACTTCTCATCATTCTATGCCATAATATACTATTGTTTGCGTTATTGTTTGTTTGCTCTATTAATTGGTGCTCACCTCTGATTTTTGTATTTTTATTATGTATGTGGAGCTGTTGTATTTTTATGATTGTCATGCATGTGCAGCTTTTCCCCCTGGATCTCTGCTAGCAATGGGCACCTGATTGCCCAGTCAGACCAACCTGGTAATCAAATATAAAATAAATAAAATAAATAAAATAAATAAATGTCAATATGTATGAGGTGCACAATGCAGAATGTGTGTCTCACCACAGGCCATATACTGTTGCCTGTATGTCAGTGAAGTAACTTCCAAACAGTTGAGGCCCCAGCAGAGATCCTTGTGGTATTTCACTGGTTAAGTGGGCAAGTGGTGGAGGTGCATTCCCCAACTTTGAAAATGTGTGCTCTGTTGGTGAGCCAGTTGGCTATTCATCTAGTGCTGTATGGCCTAATTCCCAGATGGGAGATTTTCACTATGAGGCATGAATGGTGGATAGAGTCAGAGGTCTTGGATAATTCAACATAGGCAGTATGTCCTGTTATCCCTTATTCAGTTGTTTGTGGTCAGTATCAAAGAAATCTACCAGGTTCAATAAGCAGTGAAATCCTCTAAAGCAAACTTTGAGTCCAAATTGGCCACATCTACTAGAGACAATCTTAAGACTTTCTTCACACATGTCTGCAACCTCAAAGGAAGCACACAGATCTGTTCAGAGCTGGTGGCCAAGGACACCACATATACAAATGCCGTAGATATAGCAAACTTGCTGGCTGACAGATTCAGTGAAATCTTCACCCCTCTGTCTCCCATCAGTAAATCAGGACATTTTCAGTACATGCCCCCTTCCCCTTATATCTAGGGAACAGGTCATCACCGTTCTCAGAAAGGCAAAAAATACAGCCTCCATGGGACCCGATAACATCCCAGGGTGCATCCTACATGAACTCAGGTAGGAACCACCAGTGCCATTAGGCCCCTTTTTCAACCAAAGCCTGAGCACCAGCTTCATCCCAGCTGAGTGGAGGATAGCCACTGTCATCCCTTTGCACAAAGATGGAACATCTTTCTATCTGGGAAATTATAGACGCATCAGCCTACCTAGCATGATCTGCAAGGCCATGCAACGGATTATCATGGTCCTCATTAACAAGGACATTGGCAACCTCCAATCTCTCAATACCACACAGTTTGGCTTCATCAAGAGGAGGTCATGTCTGTTAAATTTGGTTGACTTCTTTGAGACAGTCACCAAAGCCATGGATGAGGGGAAGATGATGCACACCACCTACCTTGACCTGGCCAAAGCCTTCGACACTATTCCCCACTGTCAAAGGAAAAAACTTCAAAGACCAATTCACGTAAGGTTCAAGTATGGCACCCTTTATTACTTGCAGCAAGGAGACAAAACATGCAGATACAGGATTTGTCTAAATTACTAGTGAACAGTATGCTACTTTTATACAGTTCTTTCCATGTTACACAGAAATGTTGCTTCTATTGCTGACATAGTTAGACACAGCTTTCTGTATTGTTCTACAGAAAATGTTACTTAGATTTCCTGCTGACATGTTCAGATTTAAAACTCACTATGTGTTACATAGAAAATGTTACTTAGATTTCCTGCTGACATGACTGGATTACAAAAAACATTTGAGAAAAACAGCCTGGCATTGGGGCTTATTTTTAGCCCACTACAAACTTTCTATTCTTCACTTGTGCAGTTCTAATATATATGTGTTACATTTCAATGTACGTTTCTAGCTTAGGTACAAGTAATACTGACTACGGTTTATACTTTCAAGCAGCCTTTGTTTTCATTATCAATAGCTTCAGCAGCTGTGTACTTTCTTACGGCATAAGCAGAAAATCAATAACACTTTGTTAAGTCTCATAACACTAGTAGAAATGAAACACTTATTATTATTATTGTTTTCATGACATTAGCAGAAATCAAATGCTTTCCTGTTAATTTCCAAAGCATAAGCAGATCATGGCTGCACATATTTTCATGACATAACAGGATTGGAATGTCTCTAGTAGCTTGTGCAGATTCATGCAGTGTGAACAGAATAAATGCAGTTACCCTTTTGAACCTCGAATGCACTAAGCATGCATATTGCTAATACATATTTTTCTAACATTTCCCCCCTTTTAATACTTTTATTCTACTTTCAAAATAAGCATAGACAGTTTTTTCTTCCCCTAACCTCTTCCTACTCAGGATTTGCAGTTAAGAGAGTCATTCAGTTTAAACTTATGAAAGCATTTTCAATTTTTCAACAATTCTTCAAGTTCAGCACCTTGGTATAAGGTTTCTGAAACTGACATGTCTATAAAGTCTTTAATCAGTCTTTTCATGCAGGGGATGCAGCAGCAAACACATACCATCAGTAGGATCATTCCTACACAGATGGCGATCAGGATGTTCATCAGGATACTGCCCCACCCCCCAAACAATCTCTGGAAACAGTCCATCAATGGATTTGGTCCTGGTTTGGTCATAGCCGACACTTGCTGTATTACCTCAAGGTAATTGTCTATCTCGTGTTTGTGGTCAGGAATATACGAACAGCACTCCTCCTGGATTAAAGCACAAGTACCTCCTCTCGCCGCTAGGGTGAGGTCAAGAGCCATGTGATTTTGAAGCACCACTGTTCTCATGGCATTCAGTTCATCAGTCACCAATTCTAGGGAGGAAAAGGTCACATTACTCATTACTTTGAGAAGTTTAGATAGTTTTCTCAGCTCCCAGATAGATTTTATTGCTCCATATGCTGGTAATATGCCTGCCCGCAATATAACAGTATAACTCAAGTCCATGTGCGTCAGTCCATCGCCCACAGCATGATGGTTTTTCCAGCGCGCATCGATTTGCCCCACTGGATTGACAGGCTTCTTGATTTCTCATCGAACATTTCGAATTTTACCCTGAGGCAAAACTGCTGTGTGTCATATGGCCGGAAACAGGTACCCCAAATAACAACTGCCAGACCAATTCTCAGGTAACCACTTCTATGCTTTCCTACCACATACAAAATAACAGTCTTCTACTTTGGTAGTAACTTTACTATGTCCTGGCTCTGGATGAAACTTTTTTTGTCAACTATAATCAGTTGTTTATAGAGGTCAGCTTTATGTCTTACTTTATCAGTTGTCCTATGCATCATTTCAAAAAATGAATCATAGCTTGTGTTGCAATAGGAACCTGTGTTATCAGTTTTATTGTAGCATCTATAGGGAACAGTCACATTGCAATTGCTCCAACCCACCTGAACTGTAATTTTTTTGTAAAAACACACAGTCCCCTTCTGTCGAACAGACAAGTGCAATGCTACTTTATCTTGTGATGTAACATCTGATGTGTCATGAATCAGGTTTTCCCAGGTCTCGTTGGCTCCTAGGGGGACTGAAGTTAACAGTAACCCCTGTATGCTGTTGGCAAAGCTGTGCAAATCCAGCAATTCGAAACATTGAAGGTCTCAGCATACACATATTTGATTGCCTGGTAAGTGTTAAAGTTCGGGTGCCACTCTGCACGCTTGTTCAGTCCAATTTGTGTGGTTGAGAAAAGGAATGGCCACAACAAAAAGCTTATTGTCACTAGTATAGTCAACAGGATGATTATGCAATACCTCTGTAGAGACAGTTGTTCTGCATTTCTGCTTTCTCTGACTCTTCCGAATAGGTACATCTGGATCTTACTGGATCCTGTCATCTTTATTTCAGACATGCGTTCTTACTCTCTGCCCTAATAGGACCTTCAGCACCGATGGTTTCTTCACTGGGGTTGAGACGGATCAGTCCTATTGATCTGACCCCCCTTTGTAGCCAGACTTTGTGCTGAGGGCCCCGATGGAGAGGTAAGATTTTTGTCCAGTTTAAAGTTCTTAACTAGTTTGCAGTGCGTCAGGTGGATCCACGAAGCTCGCTCTGCAATTTTGACTGTAGTGGGTGTTGAAAGAAGCACCTGGTATGGACCTTCCCACCTTGGTGACGTCCAGTTTCTCTTTTTAATGTTTTTCACCCAAACCCAGTCCCCTGGGATCACTGCCACCTCCGATGTTTCGGTTTGTTCTTTATCTGAAACAGAATTTGACTGCAACAGATGCTTAGAATTCAACAAATTTCTCATGTATTCAGCTAGTGTCTAGTCAGCTTCCCGGTCTGCGGGCATGAGAAGTTTCCACTGGGGTATATAATAAGCCCTTCCAAACAGTTTTTTGAAAGGAGTCAATCCTTTTACATTCGGAACAGTTCTCATGCTCAACAGTGCCAGGGGCAAACAATACAGCCAATTCTTTCCTGTCTTAGCTATTAATTTTCTTAATTTATTCTTTAATATTCCATTATGCCTCTCAACTAGCCCTGCAGATTGCGGATGGTATGCACAATGATTTTTTAAAGAAATACCAAAATGCTTACTTAACTGCTGTATGGTTTGGTTTACAAAGTGTGTACCATTGTCACTGTAGATCTTTTCCGGAATGCCGAATCTAGGGATGATTTCTTTGACAAGACCTTTTGCCACCGTAGTCGCATCTGGATTAATGGTTGGAAAGGCTTCCACCCATCTGGAAAACATATCTACAATGACAAGACAATACTTTTTATTTTCACATTTGTTCAATTCTATGAAATCCATACAGATAGTGTGAAACGTATATGGTGGTGTAGGGAAACTCCCTTGCTTGGGCTTTAACACCCCTTGTGCATGATGTTTGTTACAAATTTAGCACATCAAACAAAATTTTTTAGAGTAGTTTGTAAATCCGTACGTTGTGAACACCTGGTTCACCAGCTGTACCATCCCCCCTGTTGAGACATGGCACTGCCCATGGCTCAATAAAGCTGCATATCTAAACAAATTAGATGGTAGTATCGGTTTCCCTTCTTTAGAGATGTACAGCCCCTTTTCGAGAATTGCTCCTCGTTTTACCCATCTTTGTTTTTCAGCTTGCGTAGTGAGTGTCTGCATTGTTTTTAACATTTCTAAGTCTAAAATCTCAGAGGGTTGTAGTTCCTCATTTAAAAGAAATACTTCATAAGCTGCTTGTTTTGCAGCTGTATCACCTCTCGCATTACCTTTTGAAATCCTATCTTGTTGCTTGGTGTGAGCTGTGCATTTACAAATAGCTACTTTCTGAGGTAACTGAATAGATTCTAAAAGATCTAAAATAAACTGTGCATGATTGATAGGTTTGCCAGTAGATGTTGTCATTCCTCAGTTTTTCCAATGTTGTGCAAAAACATGTACAGTAGAAAAAGCATACTGGCTGTCAGTAAAAATGTTTACACATTTACCCTTTGCTAAGATACATGCCCGTGTCAAGGCAATCAATTCTGCTGCCTGTGCAGATAAGTTGTGTGGTAAAGGTTTTGCTTCTATAATCTCAGTATCAGAAACTACTGCATATCCTACTAGGTTCTGTCCTGCAGGACGCCTTTTGCACGAACCATCCACGTAGTATGTCACCTCGGCATCATCCAAGGGGACATCCGTGAGATCTTTTCTAGGTAGTGTCTTTTGCTCAATCACCTGCAGGCAGCGGTGTGGTGTGCCATCTGCAGGAGTTGGGAGCAAGGTAGAAGGGTTCAAAGTCGTGCATCATTCAATTGTCATGTGAGGTTGGCTCAACAATATAGTCATACAGGAAAGATGTCTAGCAGGGGAAAGATATGTTACCTTCTCTTGCAGTAAAATAATCATGACTGCATGAGGCACTCTCAAAGTGAGAGGGTGGAATAAAACTACTGAGGCCAAAGCCTGTACTGCCATTGCAGCTGCAACTACTGCTTGTACACAGTGGGGTAAGGATCATGCCACTGGGTCTAGTTGTGATGAATAGTAAGCAATGGGGCGTTGCTTGTCCCCATGCTGTTGTGTTAATACTGATGGCATATAACCTTGCTTACAATCTACAGTTTGGAAAAAACATTTATGGTAGTTTGGTAATCCTAGAACTAATGAGGACGCTATTAACTGTTTCAGTCTGCAGAAAGCAAATTCTGCCTCTGGTGTCCATTGTAACAAATCCTGTGCTGCCATAGGCTTTTTATATATCAGGTCAGTCAGAGGTGCAGATTCCAAGGCATAGTTTGGAATCCTGCTCCGGCAAAAATTAGTTGTACCCAGGGAGGACATCATTTCCTTCTTGGTAGTGGGTTTTGGTGCTTGCAAAATTGCTACTTTTCTGTCCTCATCTAGTGTTCTACCTTCCTTGGATATCACATATCCTAGGTATTTAACTTGTTTTTTCCAAAGCTGCAGTTTATTTCTGTTTACCTTATGTCCTTCAGTGGCTAAAAATCGTAATAGCGCTATGGTATCTTCTTCACAATCTTGCTGGGTGGGGGCCGCCAGCAAGATGTCATCTACATAAAGTAAAATCTGACTGCCTCTTGGTGGGCTAAATCCCGCCAAGTTGCTTGCCATTTCTTGTGAGAATATTGTTGGACTTTCACAATATCCCTGTGGTAGTCGCTTATATGTATACCTTTTCCCCTGAAATGTGAATGCAAACCAATACTGGCTGTCAGGGTGTATTGGTATCGAAAAGAACGCGTTGCTGCTGTCTACCACAGACAAATACTTCTGTTGAGGTTTTAAATCATTCAACAGGGTGTGTGGGTCTGGCACCGTAGGTGCCCTTGGTATTACTGCATCATTTACAGCTTGTAAATCTTGGACCATACGCCATTCTCCATTTGCTTTTTTAACAGGAAATAAGGGTATGTTACACGGTGAATCGGGAGATTCCACCAGCATCCCTTCCTTAAGTAAAGCTGCTATGATAGGTTTGATTCCTGCCTCTGCGTCTTTTCTTGAGGGATACTGTCTTTTCTGTGGTCTAAATGCTGACTTTGGCATGATAGTTACTGGTCCCACTGTACGAATAAGTCCTACATCTGACTTTCCTGTTGACCAGAGAGTTTCTGGTATATTTTCTAAGGCATTCTCTACCTCCTTTAATAGGAGTGCTAATCAGCTGTCCGTGCTAGACTGCAAGTGTACGGCTGGGTGGGTCTGAGTTATCCAGTTCAACTTCTGTATTTGTATTCCCTGTTATGACAGTTCTAATTCTGTCTGTTTCTCCCATTTTGTGACTTTTTCTCCTAGGTCTGCCCATTCTATGTTTTTGTTCTAGGTTAGGCTAACGTGTGGTAACTGATTAGATTTATAAAGTGTAAAGAACTCCTGGGGCAATGAACAGCTGGCTACACTGTTCCCTTCTGTGTCCCAGTACAGATTACGTAATATCAATCTGTTTGCTTGATTTTTAAACAATTCTTGCTCACATTCCTTATCAGGTCCTGGTGTGTTACAATAATACAGGGTACAGTGCAACAAGTGTTGCCTATTGATGTCAAGGGAGGGGAACTTGCTGATGGCTACATTCATTAATTCTTCGGTCCCAGTCCCTGGACCAGTCGTAACCAAGTCCTGGCTGTACCAATAAAACATTTCACCCTCCGATTGCACTGCAAAGGTATCAATTTGTCGCTGTGCTTCCATACCCTGCATGGTTGGGATTACTGATATACCAAATAGCTGCATGAGGTCTCTGTCCAAGAGGTTTACTGGGCATTTTGCAGAAACAACAGTTTTGCTTTTCTGAGTCAATCCTGAAACAGGATCAGTTATTGCGATGTTACGGGAAAGGGGCTCCCGATACAGCTGTCCATTAGCTGCTTTTACCAGTATGTAATCAGGTGACTCTGTGTTTTCTGGCAGTTTGGAGGGATGTATCAGGTTTCGTGATGCCCCTGAGTCACACAAGAATTTGACTTCCCTCCCTTCTACCAAGAGGTAACTTCTGGTTTTGTGTCTGCTAAATAGAGCTCCAGGCTCAATAAAGCTAGGTCTAATATTTCATTTTCTTCACTGTCATTAACTTCTTGTACTTCCTCTATTTCTTCTGTCACATCCTCTACTCCCTATATCACATCCTCATTTGTCCATTCTCTGCTATCCCCTTCTAGTGATTCCTGACTACCATATAGTCAGTCCTCACCCTCCTTGTCTTCCGTGGTTGCCTTCTTATTTTTCTTGCAATCCCTTGCCAAGTGTCCCTTTTTACCACATTTGAAACATTCACCCCATTTCTTTCGCCCTGAAAAGTCCTCTGATCACTGATCAGATTGTTTGTTTCCCTGTGCATTTTTCTTGCTCTTTTTCCCGGACTGTACTACATAAACTTCTGGTCCATCTTCTACAGAAAATACTTGAGCTTTCTTTTTCTTTTTGCTATTAAAATGCCTTTTGGCATGCCTAGCATATTCAAGTAATGATTGTAACCTGCTTGTACAATGGTCTACCATGTGTTTTGTAATAAAACTGCTTATGGGTGCAATACTGCCTTTTAAGAATGCATTCCTTAACTGCTGTTCATATGGGGAATCTTGTGTTTGATCTTCAGGAACCTGCATTCCACAGTGGTTATTAAAACATTCTAATAGTCTGGCATAATACCGGTCAATAGTTTCACCTTCTTGTTGGATGCATTGATTAATGCAAGTCCAGTCTGCCCTAGGCTTCCATTTTTCAGAGATGCGGTCTCTGAGACCTTTTACTCTGTTGTCTAGTTCTGCACTGCTATGTGGGAGGGGTCTGTGTGCAGCGTCACGGGGATTCCAGTTGCCACTAATCATGTGCCAATCTGGTCCCACAATTTGTCTAACTACTTTTTCTACCTCTTCTCCATTTAAGTTATAACTCAGCCTCATTCCTTGTAAATCTTCTGAGAATTTTCTGAAATTAACTTTTGGCTTTCCAGATATCTTAGTTGGGTCCTGACCGTCTTGTCCTGCCTGCGGATTAGGTACTTCTATAAGTGGGCATATTTCTTCTTCACTCATAGAACGTGAATTCTTAACCATTTGATATAACAATGCCTTCATTTGAGTTACCTGTCCGTGTTCGAGACCTGGTCCTGATGGGATCTCTAATATACGGTTTTATTTTTACAATGTCTCTATTTTCAGTGACAACTGGATATCGTGGGGGTGGACTAACCTGTTCACTTGCTTCATATTCTGATAAAGGAGGCGGAGGGGCCAATGCTATTACTAAGTTATTGTCCTCCTTATCTAAAAACATTGTTTTTGAATTGTTGTTTTTTTGTTCCCTATGGTTTACTTCATCAATCCACCTATGTGCCTGAGGAATTCCTAATTTGCGTTGCTTTTCTACCCGACCTTTGGAATCGGTTTTGAGCTGTTTGACAAGTTTGATGAGCAAGGATTTTTCTAATTTTTCGTTGAATTCATATTTATTAACCCATTTTGAATAATATTTATTGTTGTCAGTGCGCTGCGACTGCATGTATTTTGCGTCTTCGGTTAACGGTGGATTTTGAGGTCTTTTTGTGCAATTATTACCCATTTTGTTCTACCCTTTTGATCATTACGTAACTTCTCTGATTTTTAACGTAGTACCATGGATTTTGTTATAGTCTCTTCAGAATGACTGCCTACCTATTCTGTTTCTCCTGATCTATGACAAGACAGTAATCTTTTCTGTCCCTGACTTGTAAAATACAGGCTTGACAAAAACAATACAAATCTAGTCCCTGATCTAAAACAGAAAACAGAAAAAAGTAGATTCACCTTACCTGAGCCCACGTGATTGATCACCAATTCGGAGACTCGTCCTTCAGTCGCAGATCAGAAAGTGGCTGGCCTCTTTTGTACGACAATTCAGTCGGAGGGCTTTTCAAATAAGAAGAACCGATTTGTTTTCTTCCCGGTATGGTTTCAACCACCTGGCCCATCTGATCCGAGGCGAAGTGAGGGTTCAGGTCCAAAGGACCAATCTATCAAAGGAAAAAACTTCAAAGACCAATTCATGTAAGTATGGCACCCTTTATTACTTGCAGTAAGGAGACAAAACATGCAGATACAGGATTTGTCTAAATTACTAGTGAACAGTATGCTACTTTTATACAGTTCTTTCCATGTTACACAGAAATGTTGCTTCTATTGCTGACGTAGTTAGACACAGCTTTCTGTATTGTTCTACAGAAAATGTTACTTAGATTTCCTGCTGACATGTTCAGACTTAAAACTCACTATGTGTTACATAGAAAATGTTACTTAGATTTCCTGCTGACATGACTGGATTACAAAAAACATATGAGAAAAACAACCTGGCCTTGGGGCTTATTTTTAGCCCACTACAAACTTTCTATTCTTTAATTGTGCAGTTCTAATATATATGTGTTACATTTCCAGGTACATTTATAGCTTAGGTACAAGTAATGCTGACTACGGTTTATACTTTCAAGCAGCCTTTGTTTTCATTATCAATAGCTTCAGCAGCTGTGTACTTTCTCACGGCATAAGCAGAAAATCAATAACTTTGTTAAGTCTCATGACGCTAGTAGAAATGAAACACTTATTATTATTATTGTTTTCATGACATTAGCAGAAATCAAATGCTTTCCTGTTAATTTCCAAAGCAGATCATGGCTGCACATATTTTCATGACATAACAGGATTGGAATGTCTCTAGTAGCTTGTGCAGATTCATGCAATGTGAACAGAATAAATGCATTAACCCTTTTGAACCTCAAATGCACTAAGCATGCATATTACTAATACATATTTTTCTAACACCCACTCTGGCATAATAGATAAACTATCTCAACTAGGCATCGATCTGTATGTTACCAGATGGGTAGCAAGCTGACTCATTGATAGAATCCACCTAGTCAAAATAGGGGAAGCTACCTCAAGCCGTAGACCTATAATGAGCGGCAAACCCCACGGTTCAGTTTTGGGGCCTCTGTTATTTGGATTTACTTTTCTGAGGTGCAGGCCAAAACCAGTGGGATATGGCTGACCAAGTTTGCAGATGATCGCAAGCTGGGTGCTGTCATCAATTCCCCTAGTGATGTGAACATCCTCCAAGAAGTTCTCATCCAAACAAATAACTAGTGCCAGAAACATGACCTCAAAATGAATAAATGCATCATCAACCCCTTTGGGGAGAGTGACATCCCCACAAATTATCACATTAATTACAACATCCTCAGCACTCAATCAGTCATGAGGGATTTGGGCACCAGCTTGAAACAACCTGACTTTTGACTGCCATGTTGTTTCCATTGTATGGAAAGCTTTCTACATGGCCCACCTCATAAGTAAGGATATCTCATACAGGGACAAAGAGGTCATAACATCCCTGTATTCTTCCCTTATAAGGCCCATTATTGATTATAATACCCCTTTCGGCATGGACCTTTCAAAGCACATGCAACAGCTGGAGAGACCACAGAGGTTCCACACCAGGACCTCAAACATCTACCATACACAAATAGGCTAAAAACCCTATCCCTCTATTCAGTTTCATACAGACTTCTCAGAGGTGACCTCTGTCTGGCATACAAGATGATTTCGGACCCCACCTTGATGGAATTGCTGCATATCCACAAGTCAAGTTCCACTCACGTAACCCACACATGCAGGCTCAACCTAACAGTGACATCAGTAGGACTTATTCGCAGGACAGACTTGTGTCCCAGAGACTCCCCCATCTGTGGAATAGACTTCTTCTCCATGTCAAGCAGAGTAGCTCTTTACCCCTTTTTAAGTGCAACCTGAATAACTGGATGGGAAACAGAAAATACACCCATGGTATTCCACCCGTGTCCCTGCTGGACAGGGGTATTGGGTGCTGACTTGTCTAAACGTGGCTAAACTCTAGGCTAGGCTTATAAGGGCCTCAGGCCCAATAGCCTAGTAACTCCCTATGATCCTATGATCTACCCTTGACAAAAACAGAATGGGTCAGGTCAAGTGTGTTGAAGGCCACCTATGTCCCTGTGGAGGAGTTCCATGTTGATTCCTTCCCTAGCCTAGCAGATAAGGCTTTTTAGGCTTATGGGTCTATAGTTGTAGTTCTGCATGCTATCAGATTGATGTGCATTGCATAACACACAACATTTGATATTACTTTCTGCAATGTAGGTGATATATGTGTGGAAAAAGTGCTGACACACTAGGGGTGCAATGTTTGGAGGGGGTGGCAACACATGGCTGTATTGTAAATATGTGACATATTGTTAGGACCTTCAGTTTGTTACATTTCCACATGTAATTTCATGTCATGGACAGGAAATAGACAGTAAACAGCAGTAATACATAATAACATTTACTTTTCCATAGGGCAGCAAGCAGTAGGCTTGCACAACTGTTGGCAAAGTGTATATGCATGTGAGGTACACTTGCTTGCGTGTAGCTAAGCAGTACGCAAATGGGAGCCGCAGTGCTAATGTCTCACAGTTAGCACTGAGTCTATGCAACACACCTGGTACTTAACTGACTCTGTGACAGTATGTATTAATGCATTGATACATTCTTTTTTGAGCCCAGATGGTACTGGGTTGGAATACAGTTCTATTTAATACTTTTAACTACTTTTATTTTAGCATTGATAATGCAATAACATCAATTCTTTATAGTACATGTGTTGCTGTGTGTTGGCATAGCTTAGCAGGGTTAAGTGGCATCACTTTGCTACCATTTCTGTATGTTTGTGTGAAATGTGCACCTCTGTGCAAATATGGAGCCAAGAAAGTGAAGAGATCCATTGTTTTTTTGGCAACTGATGTGTGCTGTGTGTGAATCTATTTTTTGACCAGATTAAAGTGGTGAAAATGGGGTAGATAGGAAAGGGGTGAAATGGTGAGCAAGCAGGGGGAAGAACAAAAGGGAAAGCAGGACAGGAATGTGCAGGAGGAATGCAGGAAAGAATCATAGTTATCCATTTCTCTAACAGTGTATACTAAAACTATGTGCAGAATATTATCTGATTTTGGACTGTTACCTGCAGAGAGAGGGGTGACGACAATGTAATCATGTTATTTAGTCAATTGGACTAAATCAAATGTGTCAAGAAGACATGTGTGAAATGGAGAGCTATGTATGGGTCAATTTTTTGTTGTTGTTGGACAGATGCCCATTTAATGTTTATTTGAGAAAGAGAGAGAGAGGAATGTTGGGGAGGGGATGTAGGTAAGTCTGGGTCAGGTAAGTTGAGTAGGTGAGGAAGCAATTACAGACAGACAAGGCAAACAAGACAAGAGACCAGGATGGTGATGGACACAACCTGTTCCCATGGTCATCAAGCTTGGTGACAGTGAGGATCGGGTCCTCACCAGTACACAACATGAAGGAGAGGAACCTCTCCAGCCATCATAGATATGCACCAATGGTGCTAAGCACCCCCTATGCATCATTCTTGGTAACTCACTTCTGGTGATAAAATCACCACCTCCACAACTGCTCCTGAAGGGTACCTCTGGATCAGCCTCTGGGGCAGGACTTCCTGAGGGTACAGGTAGTACAGGGGCAGCAGAGGCAGAGCTGCCATTTTGGATCCCACGTTTGATGGGAATCGCTACTGCAGCTGGTGGAGTCGAGGCAGGCTGATCCAATGGGGCTGGCCTACCTCACTCTGCTGTGGAGCATTTAGTGATGTGGTACACATGGATGACATGGACACATTCTGATGACATATAATAAAAATAAAAAAATAAAATAAAAAATAAATAAAATAAAAATGACATAAAATATTATATAAAAATAAAATAAAATACACCTGAAATAAAAAAAAAATAATAAAATAATAATAAAACAAAAAAATAGTAAAAATATAATAAAATAAAAATGAAGAAAATAAAAAAGAGAGATAAGGGTTGGGGAGAGAGAAAAAAGAGATAATATAAGTACCATCATATGTGAAATGCAATGAATTAATACAAGTATACAACTGTAATTATCTTAAGTTTTACATTTAAGTCTACCTCCTATCAGATGCACTCTATACTGCAAGTAATCTTTAAAATGTGCATATAATGCACATAAGCATGTTCCGGTTATAGAGATTCTAGTTTACAACAGGTATTTGTGCAACTGGAATAAAGGTCTTAATTTAATGTAAATATTGTTAAAGAAATAACAGCATGGTATAGTTATAAATTGTGGTATTTGAACCCACAATCTCTGACTAAAGCCTAATATTGTATTTTTGCAATTGGTTTGTGTTACAGACTAATGCATGCATACTTGCATTTACAATTGGGATATGCACGCTCAATCTGATACAACTCTATAAAATACCAAAAAAGCTATCTTTAACTTTTAATGGTATAATAACACTTCTCTTCTGCTGCATACATGTCACTTGCTCCCCTCAGTCTCTCCATTTTAGCTTTGTGTGCCCATAGATTGAAATCCTGATCACTGGCAGCTGGGGAAAAAAAAACAGAAAAGAATAGAAGCCATCATGCATACCAGTCTTGCCTATAGTCAGCTTTCTAAGTCTACAAGTACTCTCTTGAGTTGATACTTGCACAAATGTGGGATGTCCTCAGTTCTAAATTCCTCAAGCCAATGGCCAAGCATTCCCTCTTCCTGCTCTGTAGGTCATTAAAATGATTCCTACATTGCTCTTTAGTGCATGGGATACCAGTGGCACTAGATATAGCCTGGGCTAAACTATCCCATACCTCAGACTTGTACTGTGAGCCAGAATAGTCACCCTGAAGAAGCCTTTGCCTGTGGTACTTTACTAGGAATCCATTGAATACCCTGTACACCTGGACACCCCACTTCAATGCCCTAAACCTGGCACCTTCCCCACTAATGCCTGCCATGTCTATTTACCAGCATATCTAGAGCAATGGAAATTAATGCTTTCCCAGCAATTCCAGTTATCAGGTTTACTGGAGTGGGCACAACCTCAATATGTTTTTGTGTGATAGTGCCCGGCAATCAGCAGTGCCAAGCAGTGAGGAATAAAATAATTGTGATTGGGAGATTAATCTGATAACACAATGACAGTGTCTCATCCCCCATGCATATAATAAAGATCAGCTCCACTATCTAAAGTGTTATAACTGAGAGTGAATACAATGAGAAGTGTAACACCAGTAAAAGTGCATGGAATATCCTGTATTAGAACCCAGGACCATGTGTATGACACTCCTAAACTTACACTTGTTGCCACAACAAAGTTGAAACAAAAGTTCATGTTTCAGTTCATTGCTATCACCTGCAATGTCACAACAGTAAAAAAAAAAAAGGTTGCACCCCTTTTACTAGAACCCAGGACCATCTGTACTCCAGTGATACACTTACACCTGCTGCCCTAGGACTAGTTACTTCACATTCCATAATTCAATAATCATTCTCAGGGTCTTTCTGTTAAATGTTGTGCAATGCCACTTAGTGGGTTTTCACAGTGCCCAGAAAGGGCAAGAAGACTGACTCTGCCAAAAAAAAAAAGGCACAGCTGGGGTAGAAAGTGTTTTGCCAATATGAGAAAGCTCTGCAGGGAGACGTACTCACCATCCCTGGTGAAACAGGCAAGACTGTTTATTATCTCTGTCATTGCCACACATATTGGATTACCCTGCAAATGATACTCATTTTATAACCAACTACTAAAATTAGATCCTTTGTTTTCATATTTGGCATCATTTGTACTGATGGCAGGAAGACGCTCTGGATTATTCTTTTCCAGGACTCTGTCACATGCATACAGAGCTCAATATTCTCTCTCTTTATATTTCCTAGGGTAAACTGCCTAAGATCATCATCTCCATATAATACTGACCAGATCATACGTGTATTTAGGTAAGAGTGATTTAACTTCCCTCATAGCATCCTGAATCCTTTCCTGCAAAAGGTAGCTCACCGTCATTCTGTTCTTACTTAACTTAGTGGAACCTCAGTGCATCTGAAAATTCAGTCACCTTTGATCATAGGGTTATAGGAGATTACTAGGCTATCTACCCAGAGGTCATTTAATAGGAGATTACTAGGCTATCAATCCAGAGGTCATTTAAAGCTAAGCATTTTCATCCCACTGTAATACCATAGAAATGCCAATCAATACACAAGACTGCATTTAGTAATGACTGCCCATGTCCAGGAGGGTTCTGGTTGCTATCCCCAGTAAGAATTTATAGTGTCCCATCCACTCATCCAGGTTCCTCTTGAACCACTCAAACCACTGGTTAATTTGTTTGTTAACCAGCTAGGCACACTCGACATACAGTCCCTTTTCAGGACTGACCCAGGAGCCATATATGGTCAAGTGACTTACTCAAGGTCATAGAATAGGGAAATGAATAGTGCAGGACTTAAACCCAGTACAACAGGAACTACAGCTGAGTGCCTTAACCATTTGTGTCAACTGCCAGATACATTTATGATGACATTGTTGGAGTGGCATCATGCAGCAATGTTCTTGAAGTCTTTGACATGAAGCTCAGGTAGCCCTTTTTTGATGTGCGAATCATTGATGTAGGTGTGTGTATGTAGTGTGCTTAGAGATTATGGAACTGGATATCAAGGTAGAGGTATGAATAGATAAATAAGGTCTGTGTCTTGTTTGTGTGATCCTTAGGAGACTTGTGGAGTGATTTCTTCAGGACCTCAGCATATATGGGCTTTACATTAGTATTTAGAAGTGTTGCTAACAAGAGGTCTTGGTTCTCAGCTTGGTGATCTAAGAAACAAATAATAATAAAAGAGAGGTCTCAGCACCACACTCTGAGGGGTACTACTATTTATTGTGGTCTATTTATGTATTTGCTTGTTAACCCTGTAGAATACTTGGTTCTGACACCCTTTTCAGTCAAGATCTTTGCTATAAAGATACCCTTTTCAGCCAATATGCAAGACATAAGTAATATAAACAAACAGTAGAAGTAAAGCAAATATTACATGGGCATGTAACAAAAACACTTGCAGGAATAGCAAATGGCTCAAAGCTTATCAAATGGCATGTAGTACTAATAGAAACAAATAGTACAAAACAATGTATAGTAAATATTGCTGGTGCAATACAATGGTTATCTAGAAAAACATTCAAGCATGTGAGGTGTAAAACTGCAACGTGTGAAACACCTTGTGAAGAAAGTAAACAAAAGGGCTGTATAAAAGTTGTAATAGTGTAGGAAGGAAACAAACTGACATTCAGGGGATAAACAGACAGGACAATAAGCAGAAGTAACACAAATACAAGAAAATTAGGAGGTTACAAAAAAGGGTGTCAGGAAAGGTACCCCTCTTCATTACTTGTGAAAATTGGAAAATAAGAATAAGAATAAAGAAATGGAAGAGTATTAAAAGCAGCATAACTGTATGGCCTGTAAATCTGCACACATCTTTTCAGTATCCTGTATTGTATATAGACACCTCAGCATCTCACACATTCATTCCCCACTTTGAGGCACTTCCCTTTCACACTCCATAGTGCAATCTAATGTAAGGCTGATAATTAATCCCCAAATACATTTCTTTCTCTGTCCTGCTTAAAGTCACATTGCCAACAGTGTGTATTTTCTAAGGATTCTGCTTTCCAAGGTGTACACACACTTGCTTTCTTCAATATTAAAGCCTACTAAGAACTTCTCTGCCACAATGCAAATTTGAGCTAGTCTCTGTCTCAGTAGCAACCTTGTCTTTGCCTATAGCAATCTATACTCAATAAGGTGCATGCATGTTTCAGTACACACATTCCTGCTGGACATGTCATTGCAATTAGTAATACAGAAGAAGTGAGTGCAAGCAGCATTGTAAGTTTTTGTAGCACAATGCAGATAGTTACTAGCAATAGAATGACATGTTGTACAAATACACTGTACAGATTTATCTCATTTTCAAAACGTAACTATGTACTTGATGCAAACATTGTAAACTGGACTGGAATCTACTTTTAAGCTAAAAACCCTTGGCTCGTTGTAATCTCAAAACAACGGCACTCCAAATGCCAGAAAACCAGAGAGGCGCTCACACAACACCCACCCACACACATACATACATACATATACATACTGTATATATATATATATATATATATATATATATATACATATATATATATATATATATATATATATATATATATATAGAACATTTACAAACATTGTCAAGGGACAAGCCTTGAGGCTATCACGTTTATGTTCTGATGACAACAGGTTTCATCATGAGCTTGAAATACTGAAAGAGAATTTTTGTAATAGGGGATATGAGATAGATACATTAAATGCAGCATGTAATGAGGCAGTTAGGCTTAGGGCTAATAGAGGCAAACCATATTATTCTGCAGCTAGGACGGAGAATAGAAATAAAGATAAAACTATTTTTAGGGAACAATTACCGATTGTTCTTCCTTTTGCTGACAATTTACGACTGGTTCAAGAAGTTTTATTTAACAACTGGAATATTCTGGTAGCAGACCTTAATACACATAAAATTGTTGGGAATTGCCCCAGATATGTTTATAATAACCTGAAAAATTTGAAACAGCAGCTATGTTTTCCAAACCTATGTATAGATAATAGGTTATTGAAACCGAAAGTTGAATTTGGCACTAAGAAATGTGGTTCCTGTTTACAATGTGACAGTATAGATACGTCAAGATTCTTTAGGAACCCCAATGATGGTAAATTATGGGAGCTAAGGTGCTGGGCAGATTGTAATACACGGGATCTAGTGTATGTGGCTTACTGCAAAGTTTGTTTTGTCTTTTACGTGGGCAAAACTAATAGATCCCTACGTGAGCGGGTGAGGGACCATCGCTATTGTTATACTAGATCTGACCCATGCAGTGCAGTAGCCAAGCACATGCTCAATAATAACGAGCACAGTTTTTTATTTCAGGTATTACATGTGCAATATCATAGTTTGAGGGGTGGTGATAAGGTGAATCTTACGGAGTTATCTGAGGCTGAATGGATTCTCAGGTTAGCGGCCCATCGTGGTAGGGGGCTTAATGAATTTGTGCCACTTAAGCCAGCTTTGAAGGCCAGAACAATCAAATAATTGTATATTTTGCACTGTTACTTTGTGCAATATAACATTGATTTTTTACAATGTCGAATTAAATAACATTATATTATTATTATTATTATATTAATATTATTGCATCTTTATATAGGATCACAATATGTTTCTGGTGTCATGCAGTGTAAGAATAGATGTTCTTATGATAGAGATGTTATATACCTTTTAGTTTCTATATATATATGATGTATAGTAACAATCAGATGTCATTTTTTAGTATCGATTTGATACCATGGTTTTGATTCTTCTGTATCATGGGGGCAGGAATTGTTAATTAATGGTATACATTTTATTACAAGAATTATTATTATAACATTAGATAGACGAGTTTTAATGTATTTGATATTTATACTATCGCTGATACCTATTCATCATAGGAAACGATGTTTTTATTAGTTGGAGATGACTTATTGATTTTAAAGTTGTTCAACGATAATATGGTTAACATTAATGACGATATTGGTTGTATCGTTATGTGGAGTCTATAGGAAATGATGTCACACATACAAGTAACCTGATGGGATGTGACGTTTTTTAAAAAAATTTTTATTACTATATATGCTTGATTTGATGTGCTATTGAGTTGTAATGTCTGATGAAGCGGGGATACTGCGATAGCGCTAACGTTTCTACCATTAAATATTCTACATTGATTTGATCTGCGGTATTGTGTAGTTTGGATTATTGCACTACATCCATCTGGGGTTTTCTTGTTATATATATATATATATATATATATATATATATATATCTATATATATATATATATATATATATATATATATGGCTCCACTTGAAATCATCGAATTACCATTTCATCGAATTGCAAATCATCGAGACCAGATTGTCGAAAACTCATTTCACCGAAAACTCATATCATCGAATCCCAAATCATCGAAAACTATAAAGCAACTACAAATAACATCCCAGACAGTGTTTACCATTAGGTTAGGAAATAACCTCTTTCCCCCACTGTAGTGCAACCTTGGAGTTTGTATATTTATTTACGGGGGGTGCAGGGGGGCTTCCCCCCCCCCCGCATAAACGTAGTAAAAACTTTGTGGAATGTTATTTGTAGTTGTATATATATATATATATATATATATATATATATATATATATATATATATATATACATGTATACACATGTATACACATATATCTATCTATCAATCTATCTATCTATCTATCTATCTATCTATCTATCTATAATGGTCAGCTCCCTTTCATACACCCCCAAAGATAGCCACATATCATTAGTACAGTCAATAATGCCAGACATTAAAGTTTTGTACTTCTTGTTGTTGTTGTTGAAAATGTATGCTGATGCAAACTCTGTTGTTCTCTTAATGTTTAAGTTTATTAGAGTAATAATTAAAAAAATTCTGTGATTTTGGTCCTTTTTGCCATCTTCTTTGTTATAATCTTTGTCTATGATTCTTGAGCAAATAAGCTGAGTGATATGAATACCCCTGAGATATTTATATTTCTGGCCTGCTCATCATTAGATGTGTGGCTTCTTTTTTTTTTCTTTCTTTCTTTTTTTTTTTTTTGTTTAGTTTTCTGCCTGCACTAGATACATATGCTTGCTTTTATTTCTTTCCTTATTGACATCTCCTGCCAGCATTAGGTTAAATTAACGTTTGGCATTTATTTTGTAATGCACAACTTTATTTATATGGAAAACAGTAAGACACAGGAGGATGATATATCTTCAGATTTCTATCCTGTGTCAATTTATGTGTTTACAGCTATGCTTATTGTGGAGTAAGATTTATTATATTTATGTATATTGGTTTAATACTGTCTTACTGAATCTAATAAATGAGTAGTTTCATTCTTGGGTAAGACTGACATTCTTCATGTTTTCTATGGGGTACTCTGAGTTGCATTAACTTAGCCATTCTTTTTAACACTAAATTCCAGTTTCAACCTGTCTGCAAAAATGCAAGATACAAAATAACATGGATCTGAGTTTGACACAAATTGAGTCATTCGACATTACTGTATAGACAGTGCTAAATGAATGACTTTCTGAGTTCATGAGTGTTTTCTAATACAATTACGTATATAAAGTCGTATTTCTACGGTGCTGCTCATCATGCAGTAGAGGTTAGCAGTCCTTTGTGTATATATGCAGGCACCTATAATTCAAATTTTCCCTATAAATTTACCCATGAAGATTCCTAATTACTTAGTTGCACAGACAGAGCAGGTTTGCACAAAAGCTTGGTCTTAGGGTCTTGATAGAAATCTCCACTCCTACAGCAACCAAACTAGCCAGCCACAACCTCCCCAACACCATCCACTTGTAAAACATGTAAAAAGTATTTTTTAGCAATTGACATGCACTTCTCTGCTATCTCTGTATCTACCTACTGGACATAGGCATTCTGAGGCAGTGCAGCAATTGCTTCATGTATACTGACAATCACCTGATCTGCCAACAAAGGGATACAGGATGTCAGAGATGTAGTTATACAATATCTCTGGAGGCAAGACTCTCACATACAGACACTTTTGGTACCAAATATGTTGGCAACAGCATACACACTGCACCCACCTCACATAGTAAGGACCAGACACATAGACCCAAACATTCTAAGGCTGTTAAATATAATCACCCAAAACCACAAAGTCCTTCTAGACACTGGACTCTAAAAAAGTGCCTTTAGTGACCTCTAGTGCACTTAACAAAAACAACACCAAGCAAGACAAGTAGTCCAACATCCTACAGCGTCTCCGCTTCTGAGCTCATAAGGCATGCCACCACACCATCCGACATTCTGATCATAGAAGACTCCATTGTAATGCACATTGGTATCACACTTACCAGGCTAAGTAAAGAGATAGTCACAGTCAGCTGTTTATCAGTGGCCAGGATCCAGCAAATTATGTGTGCAATCAGATCACTGGATACCAGTATGACTCTGTCACAATCCATGTGGGTATAAGTGACCTGAGATGTACCTCCCTGGAGTATATGAACAGAGACATAGTGGTGCTCTTGGATTATGTGTCCTAGGCCAGTATGAGTCTAGCATTAAGCTGCTTTCTACCTTCTGAAAGGGTGATGCTACAATACAGACTGAAGACAATTGACATTAATAATTGCCTTCATTTTTGGTTTCAGCCCAGGGGGAGTATAACATTTGACAGCATGGGACGATATGAACGACAGACCACGCTGCTTTGCCAGGGATGGTCTGTACCTGACACCTCTAGGCATTTGAAGATTAGCTAACACATTGTCCTCCCCCACTGAGCCTTTCTAGGCAATGCTAAGATGGCAAAACATCTGACTAAAGAAAACAAACCCGAGAAGATTGAAAGTGTTACTATTCAATGGTTGGATCCAAAACAAAAACTCCAGTACCTCCAAGCTCTCCTTACCTTGGAAAATGTAGATGTTTATGACGTTATTAAGACATGGTTTAAAGCCACAGAGAGCACCATGGCACTTCAGGGCTACAATGCCTCCCACACATTTAGACCAGCTATTGCACATGCAGGGTCTGTGGGTGAAAGTGTCTCAATTTACAGTTCAAAACTGGAGAAACAGAATGACACCTTCTCAATGTCTGAATCACCAAAGGCAAAGTCCCATACCCAATCCTTGCAAACTATAGGTCACCCTCTATGACTCAAGAAACCCATGACACATACATAAACTTACTGGAGTCATTCACCATATAACCCAATGCCATACTCATTGGTTAATTTAACTACCCCATTATAAAGTGGAAATCATACATGACCTCAATCTTGCAGGCCCAGATATTCCTGGACTTTGTCAAGACAAATACCCTGGCCAGATAGTACATATACCGACTAGGGGCAAGAACATTCTGGATTTGGTCCTCATTTGCAGAGAATAACACTGCACCCCCTAATGTAATGTCCTCTCTCATGTGGTTGAACCATAAACAAATTCAGCTCTTCCTCTCGCACAACACCATCACTGTGGAAATGCCATCAAACATACTCTCCCCCAACTATCACTAGAAAGCAGGCCCTCAACACAATCTCCAAGGCCAAGAATGCCAGAGCAGTTGTCCCAGATAATATCCCAGAATGCCTGTTAAATAGCAGGAAGCCCAGCCTATCAGGACCACTGGAATCACTGTTTAACCATGGCCTCCAGAAAGGCTTCAACCCACATGAATGCTGAACTGCAACAGTCATCTCACTGCACAGGGGTGGGCCACCTATGTACCTTAGAATTTAAAGACCCATATGCCTGACTAGTCTCATATGCAAAGTTATTGAAAGAATTATCATGAAAATTATTAACAATGACATAGAAAGTCTTCAGACACTGGATTCAACTCAGTTTGGTTTTGTCAATGACAGATCATGCCTGGTCAACCGGTTGGACTACTTTGAGAAAGTCACCAAAGCAAAGGACAAGCTTAAAACAGCATATTCTGCCTACCTTGATCAGGTCAGGTTGTAGCCCTCTTGTGCATTGTAGAGAAACTCATAGAATATGGTATAAACTCCTATGTCACCCAATGGATAGCCAGGTGGCTCTCAGATAGGACCCAAAAAGTTAAGATAGGTGAGTCCACCTCTACAAAGAGGCCAGTCTCTAGTGGATTCCTCAGGACTCTTTGCTTGGTCTAGTCCTTTTTAACATGTTATTCTCTGAAGCTAAGGCCAACATCATGAGCCTCTGACTGACCAAGTTTGCTGATGAATGCAAACTAGGTAAATCCCCAAGATATAAATATCCTCCAAGAAGGGCTGACTCAAATAACTGGTGTCAGAACTAGTCTGAAACTCAGTGCTAAGAAATGTATTTATTTATTTTATTTTATTTTACATTTGTTTACTGGGAAAGTCTGACTGGACAGAGGTCCTTTTTCAGCAGAGGCCCAGGGAGAAAAGATCATAATACAGTACATAACTTTTCCCTCTGCCAGTTTAGTTTACATAAGACACTTTGAAATACATAGCAAAGTACACAGTAGTATGATAGACATTAACAGTGTAAAAACTGGATAGATTTACATAAAGTATTTAATTTCTGACTTGTATCAGTTTATATATGTTCTAAATTGTGAATAATTACATATTTAGTATACTATGTAGATTCACAGGAACTCAAAGCTAAGGATGGAATATAAGTTAATATAAAAGATGTGGTGAGGGGTTAATAAAAGTACAAGAGAGAAGGAAAAGGGTACATTAGTGGGGGTTGCAATATACTGAGAGAGAGGGAGTTGATGGAGAGCAGTAGGTGGTAAAACAGATTAATCAGGATTGTCATAATTACAGAGCCACGATTGCTGTAGGTGGGATTTTAAGGCCTTTTTGAAGGAAGCAATGGAAGTTGTGGCTGAGATGCTGGGGGAAGTTGTTCCAATATTTGGCAATAGTGTTGCTACAGAAGGATATACCTGTGGAATTATTGACTTTGGTACATCTAATAGGTGTTTTTTATTGGATCGTAAGACTCTAGTTTTGGTGCTCTGGAGCAGTATGTTTTGCAGAGCTGGGTTTTTTTCAGGGTGGTGAAGTAGTTTGTGGGTTTGCATAAGCTGATTGTAGAGAATGAGACAGAGAATTTCAGCCAATTGAGTGTTTAAGGGGAGTACAGTGATTGTTCTGTGAGGGGTATTGTTTGCAAAGTTGGCAATTTAATTATAATATGCTTGCAGCTTGGAAAGATCAGATTTTCTGAGATTGGTGACGATTGTTGAGGTGTACAGGAGATGAGATGGGTGCATGCAATATCTGCTCTGGTGGAGTCAGGAACTGTTTGTTTCTGTACAGCATGGCACATTTTTTATGTACTTTCTTTATGGTATTGGATAGATGTATGTCAAATTTCATGTTGCCATCGATTAGAACCTCTAGCAGTTTGGTGTGATAGACAGGAGATATGACTGTGTTATTACTGGTGGTGATGTTAAATGTAATGTTATGAGCAGAATGCTGTGTGGCTGGTAAGATAAGAAGCTGAGTTTTATTGGGATTTAATATTAGTTGTGATTTAGAAAGCCATCTTTCAACAGCAAGAAAAGAGGATTGTGTTTGTTGTAGCAGTGCCTGAGGGGAGGAAGAAGCACTGTACAACAGAAGGAGGAAGCTACTACATGATAGAGCAAAATCCCTAATAGGGAAGGCATCTCTGATCAGTAATAGCAAAAAATTACGATCCCTCATAAAATCCTCCAAGGCCAGCTTCGAGAGAAAAATTGCACAGGACACCAAAGACAATCATAAGGCTTTTTTCAGTTATGTTAGAAACCTGGGATGCAACTCCCAGACTTGTTCTGAGTTGATTCTAAATGACAAAAAATACACTGAACCCACAGACATCGCCAATATCCTGGCAGACAGGTTCAGTGCAAACTTCTCCACACCCCCCCAAAAGAGCAAGTATCTATCCCGGCAGAGGACTGCCTCCCAAACATCTCAGATGCTCACGTGAAGGCTGCCCTCTCCAAAGCAAAAAACACTGCTTCCATGGGACCAGATGGTGTCCCAGGTTGCGTCCTACATGAACTACAAGAGGAACTAATCCCTCAAATAAAACAGCTATACAGTCTCAGCCTCACTACAGGATATGTGCCCACAGAATGGCGTACAGCAACAGTGGTCCCACTCCACAAAGGTGGAGCCTCTACGGACCCTGGAAACTATCGCCCCATAAGCCTGACTAGCTTAGTCTGCAAGGCTATGGAGAGGATCATCATGGAGCTCATAAACAAAGACATTGGGGACCTACAGACACTAGATCCTACCCAGTTCGGCTTTGTCAAGGGCAGATCCTGCCTTTTGAACCTGGTTGACTTCTTTGAAACAGTCACCAAAGCCATAGATGAAGGGAAGGTAGTCCACACAGCCTATCTGGACCTTGCAAAGGCATTTGACACAATACCTCACTGGGCATCATAGATAAGCTATCCAGCTTAAATATAAACCCCTATGTCACAAGATGGGTCGCAAACTGGCTCAAAGACAGAACCCACAGAGTGAGAGTTGCTGGAGCCATGTCAGACTCGAAACCAGTCACAAGTGGCATCCCACAGGGTTCTGTCCTGGGACCACTCTTGTTCGGTATATACTTTTCCGAGGTACAGGCAAACGTGGGAGGACTATGGCTCACCAAGTTCGCAGATGACTGCAAACTGGGCGCCATAATCAACTCTCCAGCTGACACAAACATCCTTCAAAAAGGTCTCACAGAGACAGATAACTGGTGCCAGCGCCATGGTTTAAAGCTAAATGCCAAAAATGTATAGTCATACCCTTTGGCAAAACAATGTGCCCACAAATTACCACATAGGCGGAAACCCATTAAGTACAGAGAAAGTTATTAGGGACCTGGGGACCCAAGTTGATAGCAATCTCTCCTTTGAAAACCACATTGCCAAAGTGGTTAGAAAGACCTTCTACATAGCCCACCTCATCACGAAGGGTTTCACATCTAGATCAAGAGAGGTAATCATGCCCCTTTATTCATCCCTCATCAGGCCCATCATAGAATACAATGCCCCTTTTGGGATGTACCTTACCCGACACCTGCAGCAATTAGAAAGACCCCAAAAGTATCTCACCAAGAGGATCAAGGGTCTCAAACAGATGCCATATGCTGCTCGGTTAAAAACTCCAGCTCTACTCAGTTGCATACCGCCTACTTCGAGGCGATCTATGCCTGACATACAAAGCTATGTCAAATCCAGAATTAATGGACATGCTCCACCTCAGTAAATCTAAATCCCTTAGAGCCACACGGCCGAGGGACTTGAACCTCAGCACAGAAATAAATAGAACTTGCTGGAGGGACAGGTTCATAACCCAGAGGCTCCCTTCGCTCTGGAATAGAATTCCAGTTCATGTGAGGCAGAGCACCTCACTGAATCTCTTCAAGAAGAATCTCGATAAGTGGATGGGGGATCATAGGTTTGTCCCAGGGATTACTCCCGTGTCACTATTAGACAGAGGCACAGTAAACTAAACCTTAAAAAGGGCACAGTATACTCAAATCAAGGGATGGCGTAAGCCATACAGAATCGGGCTAGGCTTATAATTGCCCCAGGGCAGATAGCCTAGTATGAACCTATGAACCTATGAACATATTAGTGTGGCATCATCTGCATATTGAATGACAGAAGCATGAAGTGTGGCAGTATATAGGTTATTAGTGAAAAGAGAAAAATATCAGTTGTCCAAGAATGGAACCATGTGGGACTCTTAGTGAGACTGGTAGTGGTGGGGAGAGTTCCTGGTGCTATTGGACTGCCTGCTGTTTCCCTGTTAGCTAATTTCTAAACCAGGAAATGGTGGGTGAGCTTAGATTTAATTCTGTGAGAGTGTTGATGAGTTTATAATGATTAACCATGTCAAAGGCCTTGGAATGGTCTAAGAATATAGCGGAGACATTGTTTCCATTATTCCTGTGTTTGTTGACTGTCTGAAAGACAAAAGGGCTGTAGACGTTCTATGTGATGGTCTAAAACCATATTGTGCATTTCTGAGTAGAATATGAGAGTTTAGGAATGTCATGACTTGTGTGTAGACAACTTTGAAGTTTTTTGGAGAGGGGGGAGAGTATGGCAATTGGTCAATAGTTGGTTAGTCCTTTGACATTGCCTCCTTTGTGGAGTGGAGTGATGTAGCAAATTTTCCAGAGGTGAGAGACTAAGTTTACAGCTAAAGAGTGATTAATGAGAATTGTTACAGGATATGCAATTGCATTAGCGGCAATCTTTAAGAATTCCGCTGGTAGTGTATCTGCGGAGAGAGTTTTGTATTTTAGTTTATTAAGCATCTTTTTTAATAGTGGAGATGGGGACAGATTGCAGTTAGAAGGTCAGTTCAGTAGTATTGTTTTTGGGTGACTTGATAGCAGTAGAAGGCATTTGAGAGTTAGCTAGGGCTAGGATGGAATCTTTAAAGAACTTTTTGAACTGAGTTGCTATGTTTATTGAGCTGTCAGTGGTTGCAAGAGCAGGGGAGCCAGTTTTACCTGGGTGGAGTACTTTGTTGATGGGTGCCCAACATGTTTTAGGATTGGTTTGATATCTATTTTGAATGTTGTCGATGTAGCTTGTTCTGTCTCCTTTAATCATTTTATTAGCCTTATTTTTTATCTCAAGATATTTTTGTTTGTCAGTAGGGGTACCTGTTTTCTTCCAGTTTAGCCAGGTTTTGTCCCTGTTATGTAGTAGAAATCTAGTCTCTTTGAATAACCATAGGACATAGTTAGATTTAATTCTTATGGTTCTGGGGGGTGCATGGTGGTCTAGTATGTTGAAGAATGTTGAGTTAAAGTAGTATACAGTATCATCTAGAGTAAGTGTTCTCAAGAGGTGCCATTTGCAACTTGCTAGAGCAGCACTAAAATTGTTGGGGTTAAATGATTTTTTACTGCATATTTGTTGATAGGTGATGGATTTTGCACATGTATATTATAAGAATGAATGCTTAAAATGTCGCACACATCTTTCTCGACACAGTTTAAGCAAATGCTCTTATAAGCAAAAGCTGACAAAGTTGAAACCGAAAAACTCTAAATATTTTAGTTGTCCAACACCAATCCCCCACTGCAGCATTGAACATGAACTGCAAACACAGTAAATTTCACTTGTACCAAACAATCTAAATATATGCTACAATCCTTCCAGTTTGTAAAGTAAATGAAGTGACCATACCAATTGCCAACAGTAAATCTCCAAAATTACACTTGACCAAAATGGCACTTTCCCAAAACACAAACCAGTTAATACACATACACTAATTTTTCTCCCCTCACACCCCCTGCGAATTATATATACCAACTCCGAGATTGCACTAAAATTATGGTAAACATGCATAATTCATAATGTACACATCTTTAGATCACTGCTACATGTGTGTGAGATGGCCAGCTATGACATTTCGAACTTAACATTTTAGATCTTTAGAGCTTTCATTTATAAGAGCGTTCACTTAAAACGTGTCGACAAACTGGTACTCAACATTTTAAGCATTTGTTCTTATAATATAGAATGGATTTTGCTAGGTAGGTTTGACTTCTGATTAGATAGGTTGGTAGGTGGTCACTTAGGCTGTCTAGGAGACAGCCTAAAATACTAATTTTGTCTGGTATGTTTGATAATATTCAATCGAGTATCGAGTCCCTCTTTGTTGTTTTATCGACTCTAGTTGGGGCTTGGATAAGTTGAGAAAACCTGTTGTAGGTTTGGATGAGTTTTATGTTAGCCAATCAATATTGAAATCTCCTAGTATTATGGTTTCTTGAGGTAGTGAGTTAGAGGCCCAGTGAAGTAGGTTTTCTACGGTATCTATATTGTTACCTATATTATTATCCTTTGGGAAGTCAGTCTTCCCTGGAAACTACCTCATTGACACACACCAAAGAGTAGTCAAGGATTTGTGCATGCATGCAGACAGCAACTTTGCTTTCAACCATCATGTGTCTACTGTAGTAAGGAAATAATTCTATGATGTACAACTTATAAGCACAAGATTGGCATCTAGGTCCAAAGAAGTCACTGTTCTCCTGTAGTCAGCCCTCATCAGACTGATCACAGTGTACAACACCCCTTCAGTATGTACCTCACCAGGCACATGCAACAACTGGAATGTCAACAGAAGTTCCTCACAAAAAGCATACAGGTCCTTTGCGGATTACTTCAAAGCCCTATCCCTGTACTTAGTCTCCGACAGACTGTTGAGGAGTGTTCTATGCCTGGTGTACAAGGCGTCCTTGGATCCCACTCTGATGGACCTTCTGCATATCCACAAAACAAATAGCATCAGAAATAGTATATCTAAAGACTTAAACCTTGCTTGGAAAAAAAAAGGAAATGTTAAAGGGACTGGTATGTGTCTCAGAGAATACCCGTTCTTTGGGACAGGCTCCCCATCAATAAGAAGCAAACTTCTTCCCTAACCTATTCAAGTATAATTTGTACCAGCGGATGGTGAATTGGAAATTCACCCCTGGTCTGGCACTTATGTCCCTATTGGATGGAGGCAACCTGTAAATTTTTGAGCACTCACGCCATAGTCTACATGTACTCTTTAGAATAATCTTAAGGTCCCTAAACTTATCAGATACAATTGGGATGCATTACTAAGCTTTAAAAGGTCCTTGTGGTCATTAGGCTATTATATAGGTCGATATCACCACATCAAAACTACAATTAACCGACTGCATAAACACAGTAACACCAATATGCCAAAATTAGGAACAGCCACTTCTGCGATTTTTTTTCCAGGGAAAGAATCGCTCGTGTGTGTGTGTGTGTGTGTGTGTGTGTGTGTGTGTGTGTGTATCTGTGCGTGTGTGGTATACATATATATATATATATATATATATATATATA
>NC_056748.1:119387053-119449553 GCF_019279795.1 Protopterus annectens | reverse complement strand
TGTGTGTGTGTGTGTGTGTGTGTGTGTGTGTGTGTGTGTGTGTGTGTGTGTGTGTGTGTGTGTGTGTGTGTCTCTCTCTCTCTTCACAGCTGCAGCTCTGCTGTGCAGGGTTCTCCCCAAACCAGAGTGGTCAGTGGTACAGGGAAAATCATGTCATTCTCCAATGTGCAGACCTACCTCCTCAGAACAGAATACATTTCCAGTTGCCAAATACCATGACTTAGTACTGCATTAACCTGAATACAACTGTTTATGTATTTAATTTCTTGTTTACTTTGCCTACCTTGTGGTTGAAAAAAGTCCTTTGGTTCAATTAACCCCCCTAGTTATCGAAAAACAAAATAATATTGCATCACGCACATCCAAGGCAAGGTTCTAGTACTACAGAGAAGAATATTTCTTATTTTATTTTTTATTAATTTATTTTTTTATTTTACATTTGTTAACCGGGGGTGTCTGACTGAGTCAAAAAGGCCCTTTTTCAGCAGAGGCCCAGGGAGAAAAGCTCCACATAGAAAAATTACAGATACATTTAGGTTCATAGGTTCATAGGTTCATAGGTTCATACTAGGCTATCTGCCCGAGGGCATTTACAAGCCTAGCCCATAGTTTTGTGGCTTACGCCACCCCTTTAGTATGGGGAACTATACCCATTATTTTGCTGTGCCTCTGTTGAGCAGTGACACTGAGGTAATCCCTGGGGTATATCTGCGATCTCCCATCCATTGGTCAAGATTTCTCTTGAACAAGGCCAGCGAGGTGCTCTGCCTCACATATACCGGGATTTTATTCCACAGCATAGGGAGTCTTTGGGTGATGAATCTATCCCTCCAGCACGTCCTATTAATAGCCGTGTCGAGGTTTAAGTCTCCGCCCTTGTGGCTCTGACGGATCTAGATTTTTTGAGGTGAAGCATATTCATCAAATCTGGGTTTGACATGGCCTTGTATGTTAGGCAAAGGTCACCTCTGAGCAGCGGTGCGACTGAATAGAGCTGGAGTTCTTTCAGTCGGGCAGCATAGGACAGATGTTTGAGACCCTTTATCCTTTTGGTGAGGAACTTTTGTGGCCTCTCCAGCTGCTGCAAGTGTCGGGTCAGATACATTCCGAATGGGGCATTGTACTCAATCATTGGTCTGATGAGTGATGAGTATAGGGAGACTATGACCTCCCTTGATCTAGATGAGAATCCCTTCATGATAAGGTGGGCAATGTAGAAGGTCTTCCTAACTACTTTAGCTACATGGGTGTCGAATGACAGACTACTATCAACCTGGGTCCCCAGGTCCCTGATAACTTCTTCTGTACTCAGTGGATTGCCACCTATTTGGTAGCTAGGGGTAACCTTGTTTTTCCCGAAGGGTATGACTATGCATTTTTGGCATTTAACTTTAGGCCATGGCTCTGGCACCAGTTATCCGTTTCTGTGAGACCCTTCTGAAGGATATCTGTGTCAGATGTGTTTTCTACTATGGCCCAGTTTGCAGTCATCTGCAAACTTTGTCAGCCATAACCCTCCTGTGTTTGCTTGTACTTGGAAAAGTAGATGCCAAACAAGAGTGGGCCCAGGACTGAGCCCTGTGGTACACCACTTGTGACAGGCTTTGAGTCTGACATGGCGCCAGCAACTCTGACCCTGTGGGTTCTGTCACTCAGCCAGTTTGCAACCCATCTTGTGATGTATGGGTTAACATTTAAGCTGATGAGTTTTTCAATGATACCCGAGTGGGGTATTGTATCAAAGGCCTTCGCCAGATCGAGGTAGGCTGTATGGACTGCCTTTCCCTCATCAATGGCTTTGGTGACTGTTTCGAAAAAGTCAACCAAGTTTAGAAGGCATGATCTGCCTTTGACAAAGCCAAACTGGGATGGATCCAAAGTCTGCAAATTCCCTATGTCTTTATTTATGAGGTCCATTATGATCCTCTCCATGGCTTTGCAGATAAGGCTTGTCAAGCTAATGGGCCGGTAATTTCCAGGGTCGGTGGAGACACCGCCTTTGTGAAGTGGGACCACAGTTGCAGTGCGCCACTCCCTGGGTACGTATCCAGAGGTAAGACTATGATTAAACAGCTGTCCTAGCTGTGGGTTTAATTCCTCGTTGAGTTCGTGGAGCACACAGCCGGGGACACCATCAGGTCCCATGGATGCTGTGTTTTTTGCTTTGGAGAGAGCAGTTCTCACTTGGGCGTTGGAGATGTTTGGGGGGCTGCAATCGCTTGGTATAGATATCTCTCCTTTTGGGGGGGAGAAGTTTGCACTGAACCTGTCAGCCAGTATGTTGGCAATGTCTGTAGGATCAGTAATCTTCACATCATTTTGAACTAGTTCTGAGCATATCTGGGAGTTTCCTCCCAGGTTTCTAACATAGCTAAAGAAGGCCTTATGATTGTCTTTTGAGTCTTTAGCTATTTTTCTCTCAAAATTTGCTTTGGATGATTTTATGAGAGCTCTTAGTTTTTTACTTATAGTGATCAAGGGTGTCTTACCTTTTAAGGATTTTGCTCTATCTTGTAGTAGCTTCCTCCTTTTAGACATGATCACTATACACACAAATTACAAAAGACATGTTTTTACAGTGGTATGCAGCATATCAACAGTTACAGTGGAGAGAACAAACAAAAAAATATTAATTTAAAAATAAAGGTACTTAATAGATCTGTGGTGTACAGCTGAAATTTGGAACATAGGTAGAATACATACATAGTACACAGGTACAGTACATACACTGTAGATTAGCCAGCATTTGTGAGAATAGTTTTCAATCTTAATCAAGTACTCTAGGTTTAGTATGTGTACCTTATCCGCTTTCACTAGCCTGGAGAGCAATCATGGCACTGCCAACTTTGCTTGAGATGTTGCCTGATGAGGTCTTTAAAGGAGCCTTTGGATGATGTGTTTTGAATGCTAGTGGGGACAGAGTTCC
The DNA here is from genome assembly GCF_019279795.1 of Protopterus annectens. Lineage (NCBI taxonomy): Eukaryota > Metazoa > Chordata > Ceratodontiformes > Protopteridae > Protopterus > Protopterus annectens. The sequence continues at coordinate 119,446,627 of NC_056748.1, read as the reverse complement.
ATTTTTTTAGCCACTGAACTACTATATAGTGCATCTCCAAAGCTATTGTAGCTGTTGGTGACTTCTAGTAGTAGTTTGCTTGATGATCTAAAAGGCCTATTGGCTGAGTGATGTTGTACTAGGTTTTTGAGGGCAGGACACTTATTGTGGGGGGGGGGGGGTAAGAGGTAGAATGACAGAGGCAGAGCTGATTGTAGGTTAGGAGGCTGGGCAGTTCAAGCCAGTGTAGCTGTCTCAAAGCAGTACAGTGATGAGTTCTATATGAGCAATTTGCAGCAAAGTGGGCAGTTCTGTTATAGCAGGCTTCCATTTTGCTTAGTTCAGTTTTGTTGAGATTAGTCAGAATGGGAGATGCATAGAGTAGGGTGGATAGAAGTTGGGTGCGAGCAAGGGCTGATCTTGTGTTGTTGGTAAGAAATGGTTTGATACGGTAGAGTGATCCCAATGTGGCATGTACTTTTTTATTAGTTAAGTTGAGATGACTATCAAATTTTAGGTGGGAGTCTATGGTTATTCCTAATAGCTTAGCCTGTGCCACTGGAGTGATTGGAGTAGCATTTGTGGAGTAGATAGTGAATTTACTGTTATCAGTGTTTTTGTTAGAACTGGTTATAATCATAAGCTGAGTTTTCTTTGGATTGAGGATAAGTTGGGCTTTGGTTCGGTAGTTTACAACGTCAGAGAATGCTAGTTGAGTTGTTTGAAGGAGGGTGGGAATGTTTTGTGCAGCACAGATTAAGGTAGTGTCATCTACATACTGAATGATAGATGCATGCTGTGTTTAGGTATGGAGGTCATTTGTGAAGACTGTGAATAGTAGTGGTCCTAAGATATAACCCTGTGAGACTCCTATAGTTATGGGCAGCTGAGGAGAGAGAGAATTTTCCCATTTCACAGCTTGGCACCTGTCAGTTAAGTAGTTTGGGAAATTAAGAGTGGAATTTGACAGGTGATATTGGTTTAGTTTGTTTAGCAGGATTTGGTGCAAGACTGTGTCAAATGCTTTGGACATATCCAAAAAAAGAATTGACACCTGCAGGCCTTCATTTTTGAGACGGTTTACTGTGTCTGTGAAGCAGAGGAGGGCGGTAGTGGTACTATGGGCAGGTCTGAAACCATGCTGAGTAGGTGACAGGATGTTGCAGTCTAGGAGATAGTTTAGCATCTGGGTATGGATGCATTTTTCTAGGATTTTGGCCAAGGGGGAGAGTAAAGCAATGGGTCTGTTATTATTAAGTTCAGTGGTGGTCCCACCTTTATGCATGGGTGTAACATAGGATATTTTCCAGAGTTTGGGCACATAGTTTTCAACAATTGATCTTTTTATGAGAGTGGAGATTGGGATAGCAATAGCATCTGCTGTGAGTTTCAAGAAATAGCTGGGGAGTAGGTTGGCTGCTGTTGATGAGGTTTTTAGTTTGGAGAGGATGCCTTTGATTGAAGTGGTGGAAACTGTTTTGAGGGTAAAGCTTGTATTAGTGTTATTTGTGTTGTTGGGGGACAGTGAGGAAGGAACTGTCCTGTGATACTAAGGATAGAATTGAGTTCACAAAGTGGGAGTTGAATTGTGTTTCGATGGGAACTTTAGTGTCAGGGGTGGTTGGTTTTGGGGTAGTCTTTTGGGTGGATTTTAGCAGCTGGTTTACATTTTTCCAAAATGTTTGGGGGTTGTGTTGGTATTTAGTTTAGTTATGGTTCTTTGTACAGTTTATTTTCTTTTATTCAAAGAAACTGTAGGAATAAAATTACAGAAAATTCTCATACCGAATATATATCGACCTGGTTTAGGTGCTTTAGCCATTACTTTCCTCATTCACCCGCCAAAACAATGTTACAATTAAGCTAGACTAGAATGTTGATTGCATATGGTTAACATAGTGCTCAAAATATTAATTAATCTAAATCTACTGTTTTTTAACAGATACTTTAACCCAGGAACATATCTTCCATGACACAACTCAAACTCGGGTCTATATCAAATAATCGAAGTTTCAGAACTTTGAACACCATATGGTCGACCCGATATGATCAAAGTACTGAAACTTTGAAAATCTGATAAAAAAGAATGAAAAAGAAAAAAACAAAAATAACTGCTTTAAGCAGGGGGAGGGGCAAGCCTCCCAGCACCCCCCACACCCTCAGCTACTTAAATATACCAACTCCGAGATCCCACTTTAATGGACTATGGTGCGGAAAGGGAAGATTTCCCTTTGCTATGCTGTAGCGCAGTCTCAGAGTTGGTATATTTAAGTAGCAGGGGGTGAGGGGAGTGCAGGGGGGCTTGCCTCCCTGCTTAAACCCTTTTACTTTTCTTACCTTTTGTTTTTTTTTTTTTTAATTGTTTGATGTTCTGCAACTTCGATCACTAGTGTTCGATGTCTAGTGATTCGAAGTTGTAAAACTTTGACAATTTAATATAGACCCCTCAAACTCTTGGTCAAAATGAAAGCTCAACAAAGTAGTCTACCCTCTGCTATCAGCCTCATAGCACTTGGTATACTCAGGCAATGTAAGAATTTTCTGATGCTTACAGGTAATGACCTTTTTTCATCAGTGTTTGTTTGCAAATGATGCAAATACTTAACCAAATTCAAGGCCACATTCTCACAACCAAACCCATCTTGTGAGCATCACTCACCTACAATCTGCACACACACACACACACACACACACACACACACACACACACACACACACACACACACACAGACACACACACACGCGCACACACACGCGCACACACGCAAACACGCACACACACACACACACACACACACACGCACACGCGCACACACGCACGCACACACGCGCATACACACGCATGCACGCACACACACACACACACACACACACACACACACACACACACACACACACACACACACACACACACACACACACACACGCAAGGGCATAAGCACACCCATTAAATTATCATACTCTGATAAACTAAACAACACACTTGTCCAAACCACAATAAACTAGCAGGAGCAAAGTCCAGCATCTAAGAACTGACACACCAATTAGTGGGCAATGCCATTAACAATCACCAGGGAATAGCATATCCTAGACCAATGTATTAGTGATCAGTGAACCTATAGTTAGGCAAATTAATTTTACACTCACAAAACTGAAAAAAAAAACAAGGTGACAGTAAGATGTCTCTCAGTATCTAAGAGTGCAGACACTACATGGGCCCTTAAGACCCTTAAACCAGATAAATATGAGTACAGTATGATGGTGGTCTATGTTAGGGTAAATAACCTGGTGCATAGAACCCTGATGTATATGGAGAGAGACATAACAAGCTTTCTATAAATGTCACAAATGCAGGAAAGACTCAAGCATGGAGTGAAATCCTCCCATCACTAAAAATGATGCCTAGGTCCAATTAAATAATAATAATAAGCTTTAACAATTGGAAAAACACTTTGCGTCATTCTAAGGAGATACAGTATGTGTCAGCATGGATTGAAATGCTCAACAAACATTTTTGCTTCACCAAGGATGGTTTGCACCTTTCATTCCAGGGATTCTAAATATTGGCAAGAGCTTTTACAGCCCCCATTGCACATTTTTTCTTCAAGGTCCAGCTGAAGAACCACCCAACCTAACTTCTAAAATAAATCAACTTCTGGACCATATCAAGTTGTTTATACTTAGTAACAGAAGTCTAAACATCAAACTACCATACCTTGAGTCCTTCCTGGATTTAAAGCATATTCATGTTACAGAAACCTGGTTTAAGTGCCCAGAGAGCACTCTTTCAATAACTGGCCATTGTGCTGACCACTTATTTAGACTTGATGGAAATTGTGGTGGTATAGCCATATTTGTTAGAGACCACATTATATTGAGACAGATACCTAGAGGTCCATAAATGAGCTTATGGAGATTCAAATCAAGTTAAATAAGATCAGCTATCATTTCACAGCATGCTCCAGAACTCCCTTCATGTGTCCAGAAAATCACAGAACATTCCTAAATATTCTGGATGAACTCCCCATAAGTAAGAACACTGTTATCACTGGTGATTTTAACTACCTAATAATTAACTCAGGCGACCTCACCAACTTAAGATATACACAAACATTCTTAGATTTTTTTTTATAGGTTCATAGGTTCATAGGTTTATACTAGGCTATCTGCCCTAAGGCATTTATAAGCCTAGCCCAAATTATTGTGGCTTACGCCACCCCTTATATGAAAAAATACTGTGCCCATTAGTTTGTTGTGCCTCTGTCCAGCAGTGACACAGAGATGATTCCTGGGGTAAACCTACGATCTCCCATCCACAGGTCTAGATTTCTCTTGAACAGAGTCAGCGAGGTGCTCTGCCTCACATGGACCGGGATTTTATTCCACAGCATAGGGAGTCTCTGAGTGATAAATCTATCCCTCCAGCACGTCCTATTTATATCCGTGCTAAGGTTTAAGTCACTTGCTCTAGTGGTTTTGGTGGATTTGGATTTTTGAGGTGGAGCATGTCCATTAATTCCGGGTTGGACATGGCCTTGTATGTCAGGCACATGTCACCTCTGAGCAGACGGTATGCGACTGAATAGAGCTGGAGTTTCTTCAATCTGGCAGCATATGACAGATTTTGGAGTCCCTTTATCCTTTTGGTGAGGAACTTTTGGGGTTTCTCCAATTGCTGCAGATGTCGGGTGAGATGCATCCCGAATGGATCATTGTACTCGATCATTGGTCTGATAAGTGAAGAGTACAGGGGACAATGACCTCACTAGATCTGGATGTGAATCCCTTCATGATCAGGTGGGCAATGTAGAAGGTCTTTCTAACCACTTTAGCAATGTGAGTGTCAAAAGAAAGGCCACTGTCAACCTGGGTCCCCAGGTCCCTGATAACCTCTTCTGTGCTTAGTGGATTGCCACCTATATGGTAGCTTGGGGTTACCTTGTTTTTCCCGAAGGGTATGACTATACATTTTTGGCGTTTAACTTCAGGCCATGGCTCTGGCACCAGCTATCTGTTTCCGTGAGTCCCTTCTGAAGGATATCCGTGTCCGATGCACTTTCCACTATGGCGCCCAGTTTGCAGTCGTCTGCAAACTTTGTCAGCCAAAGTCCTCCCATGTTGGCCTGTACTTCTGAGAAGTAGATGCCAAACAATAGGGGCCAAGGACCGAGCCCTGTGGGACACCACTTGTGACCGGCTTGGAGTCTGACACAGCGCCAGCAACTCTAACCCTGTGGGTTCTGTCCTTAAGCCAGTTTGCAACCCATCTTGTGACATATGGGTTTACATTTAAGCTGGTAAGTTTTTCTACAATACCCGAGTGGGGTATTGTGTCGAAAGCCTTTGCAAGGTCAAGGTAGGCTGTATGGACTGCCTTTCCTCATCAATGGCCTTGGTGACTGTTTGAAGAAGTCAACCAAGTTCAAAAGGCATGATCTTCCCTTGACAAAGCCAAACTGGGTCGGGTCCAATGTCTGCAAGTCCCTATATCTTTGTTTATGAGCTCCATTATGATCCTCTCCATAGCTTTGCAGACTAGACTTGTTAAGCTTATGGGGCGGTAATTACCAGGGTCCGTAGAGGCACCGCCTTTGTGGAGTGGGACCACAGTTGCCGTACGCCACTCCTTGGGCACGTATCCTGTGGTAAGGCTGAGATCAAACAGCTGCCTTATGTGCGGGTTTAATTCCTCATTTAGCTCGTGTAGCACACAGCCGGGGACACCATCCGGTCCCATTGATGCTGTGTTTTTAGCTTTAGAGAGAGCAGCTTTCACCTGCGCATTTGAGATGTCCGGGAGGCTACACTCGGCTGGGATAGTTATCTCTCCTTTAGGGGAGAGGGGTGAAGTTTGCACTGAACCTGTCTGCCAGTATGTTGGCAATGTCTGTGGGTTCAGTGATTTTGTATCATTTTGGACTAATTCTGAGCATATCTGGGAGTTTCCACCCAGGTTCCTAACATAGCTGAAAAAGGCCTTATGATTGTCCTTTGAATCCATGGCAATTTTTCTCTCAAAATTGGCCTTAGTTGATTTTATGAGTGCTCGTATTTTTTACTAATAATGATCAGGGGTGACTTCCCTTTTATGGATTTTGTTCTATCATGTAATAGCTTTCTCCTCTTATTGTAAAGTTTGTTAATGGCTGGGGTCCACCAGACTGGACGTTTGCCCTTTGTGGAAAGAGTCTTGGTTTTATTTGGGATTGCCTGATCCATGCAGTCCTGGAGGTGTTCATAGAAGGCATTTGTAAGGGCTTCCAGCTTGGGTTGTGGTTTCCTCTGGCTCAGGGCCTTGAAGGATACCACACCAGTCTTGAGTAGTGTGAAGTTTGCTTTAGAGAAGTTCTTCACTATGGTCTTTTGTGCTTGGGGATGGTGCGGGATGTGGATTTCTAGTGTGACTAGTTTGTGATCAGATCTCACCAATGAGGGATATACTTCGGTGTGGAGCATTTTGTCCCCATGTTTGTGACAATGAGATCTAGTATATTTTCTCCTCTCGTGGGAACAGTGACTAGCTGTTCCATGGCATTTGAATTTATGAACTCCAGGAACCGTTGGGCTAGAAAGTTAGGGCTTGAGTAATGTTCCCAGTCTATATTCGGGTAGTTGAAGTCACCCAATATGATGGTGTTTGGAGATACATATATACCCTCCAGTGTCTTCAGGAAGGCTGTGTGGGGTTCCTGAGTTTGAGAGGGTGGCCTGTAGCATGCTACAATTTGTAGAGCAGTTTTGCCTATGGTTAGTTGCACCTGGATGGTTTCCGAAGCTTGATGCGTTGCCACCAACCTGGAGGTGTGAGTATCCTTTATGAATATGGATACACCCCCTCCTTTTCTGGTGTGGTCCGGGTTTTGGGGCCGGAACGCATGATATGAGGTAAAACCTAATAGTGCCGGGGTGCTCTCAGGAGCCTTGAACCAGGTTTCAGTTACAGCACAGACATCGATGTTCTCCATACTGAGAAGGGCCTCGAGTGCGTGCATTTTGAGATTTAGACTTCTGGCATTGAGCAGCATTACCCTCAGTTTCTTCCCATTTTTGTTTTCTAGGGTGGTAGGTTTAGAATTTGAGCCTTGCCTAAAAAGGCACTATGGGGTGGCAAGAGCCTTAGCCAATATCCGGAATCCCAGGGGTGACAGGTGCAAGCCGTCCCTTGCGAAGCAGCGTGGCTTGTCAAGCATGTCATCCCAGGCAGACAGACACTGGATCCCCTTTGAATGACACCAGACATTAAGCCAATTGTTAAAGCTGATCATCTTGTCTCTATATTGTGGCATCATTCTTGGTGAAGGAAGGATACTGCTCAGGGTTAGGGTCATACCTGCCTGGGCTACATAATCAGAGAGCTGCTCTATGTCTCTTTTCATGTAGTCCAGGGAGGTACGTCTCAGGTCGTTCACACCAGCATGGACAATGACTGTGTCATATTTGTACTTGCCATGGAGTGACCCGAGTGCTTGTGTTATGTGGCGGATTCTAGCACCCGATAGGCAGCTTACTGTGACCCTCTCCTTGTTCAGCCTGGTGAGTGGGACGTCAGTGTGTCTGACTATGGAGTCACCTATGACAAGTATGTTTGGTGTTGTATTTGGCCTTAAGGGCTGTGACTGCTTTGCACACTGCTTTTGTGGTTTATGTGTTGCTTGTGGGGTGTCTTGAGGTAGCAGTTGTTTGGGTGTCTGCTTTGGAGGCCTCTGCTGTTTAGGTAAATTTTACTCAGAGCCTCCGAGTATGTCTTTGTGTGTTTATGTGTTTGATTCAGTGGAGTGGTAGCATTATGTGAGGCTGGTTTTGTGGTGTGTGTAGTTGCCTTCTCCTCCTGTCTGGTCTTGCCAGTCCTGAGTTGAGAGAGCTCAGCCTCCAGTTTGGCTAAATAGCTGCATCTCTCGCAAGTATTTGTGTTATGTGGGAGGAGGAGAGGGTTGTCTGTGTACATGAGGCAGTTATAACATTGCCTCAAGATTCCCAGATTCACCAGCTGGACCGGAGAGGAGATTGACAACTGACCTTTGGACATGCTAGAATAATATTGGGAAATCCTTAATTGAAAACAAGGGCCAGTGGGGAGTGAGGGTGTAGTGCTTTTAATTTTTAGTGCTGACTTATATAATTGCTTTAGTGAGCAAGTGCCAGGTAACTTGAGTGCAATGTGTTACAAGTAACTAAATGCAAAACGACAAACAGTAACTTTCTTTCAAGTGAAACAAGGAAATAAGTACAGTAAGCAATGCAGATATCACTAGTGATCCACAGAAGCTGAGAAGTTGCGTATTAGGTGGAATTAGCTTCCAGGGAAATAACAAGCAAACAAACAACAAGCATATAAACAAAGCTAGATTCAGTAGGCCTGGATCTAGTCTATGCTAGAGCAAACAAGGTGAACCAATTTCAGTAAGATACAGTTCAAATATTCAGGCACTATAAACCTTTAACCAGAAAATTCCCAGCTCAGAAGGGCAGAGTCCAGCCTCTTCTCCCACAAGAGTGCAGACCACGAACCTTCTTAATGTAAAATAACTGGCCTGAAGCCCAAGTGCCTAAACCAGAACTAATACACTTGGACACTGGGCTCTCAATCAGCAGTTCCCAACTTAGAAGGATGAAAGCTACCTGTCCTGCCACCACAGTGCTTGCCACAAACCTTCCTAATGTAAAACAACTGTTCTGAAGCCCAAGTGCTTAATCCAAAAGACTTGAATGATAGCTACACTTTAATCAAGTTACAACCAAGCAGTAATAAATACCATTGAATACTTTAGAGAATGTCTGGATTAGTGCTCAAGTTACACAAACAAAGCTAGATCCAGCAGGCCCGAATCCAGTCTATGCCACAGCAAACAAGGCGCACCAACTTCAGTAAGGAACAGTTCAGATATGCATGCACTATAAGCCTTTAACCAGAAATTCCCAGCTCAGAAGGGCAGAGTCCAGCCTCTCCTCCCACAAGAGTGCAGACCACGAACCCTCTTAATGTAAAATAACTGGCTTGAAAGCCCAAGTGCTTAAACCAGAATTAATACACTTTTAGAATAACAGACACTGAGCCCTCAATCAGCAGTTCTCAACCTAGAAGGATGTAAGCTACCTGTTCTGCCACAACAGTGCAGACCACAAACCCTCTCAGTGCAAAACAACTAACTGGTCCGAAGCCCAAGTGTTTAAACCAAAAGGCTTAGAATGAGTTACACCAAGCAGTAATAAATACAACTGAGTATTTTAAGATGATGCAAAAGTAAAAAGAAGTAGGTAAAAACACAAGTAGAGTAAAAGCAGATGAAATTTTTTTTTTTTTTTTTTTTTCTGAACAAGTGCTGAGATCAAAGAAACAGATTTTATTCTCTGTTAGTTTCTTTAACAATCTGATCCAGGGAGTTTTTGTGAGTGGTATCACAACAGCTTTGCACCACTACATGGTAGTGGTGCAAAGCTGTTGTGATACCACTCACAAAAACTCCCTGGATCAGATTGTTAAAGAAACTAACAGAGAATAAAATATACTTTACCTGGTATTACTAAACTTAACATCTGTATGTATTATCCTCAAGTTATCTCCCTCACTGGGCAAATCAGACTACACACTAGTAACTTCTCCAAAAGAATCTCCAAACCATCAGAAAAATATCACAGAATTCAAGGACTTATGTACAAGTCTAGAAATTTTTGATGAAGTCTGTAAATTTCAGTATAACTGTATTGCCCATTATGTTGATACGGCAAAGAGCTATACAGAAAAGTTCTTCCCATACTTGGAAAATGCATTAAACTGGCAGTTCCAGCTAGATCAATGTAATGTTGGAAGTCTAAAAGTAAACCATTGTGATGGTTCTTATACTTTAGTAAACTATGTAATAAAAGGAAGAAGCTCCAAAAATTATATAACAGAACAAATGCCCCCCAAAAATTAATGAAAATGTCAAACAACCAGATAATATACTAAAAATAGATAAGACAAATAGTTATCCCATGTACTCAAACTAACTATTGAAGCCAAAGACAACTACAAATATTTTTTAGTTACGTCAGAAAAATAAGAAATAATACCCTACACTGCTCTCGGCGTGTTCATTATGATACTAACTACTCTGATCCAATGGGTGTTGCCAACTTAATGACAAATAAATTATTGCCAACTTTAATAACCCAGAGACATCTACTTCAATCCTACTTATACTTGATGAAATCAAATGAGCAACCATCATGAAAGAGCATGTAATGACAGTTATCTCCAAAATGAAGAATAGCTCATCCATGGGGCCTGACAACATAACCTGGTTTTCTAATTAATTGCACTAAGCAAGTAATGAGTGACCAGCTCCTCAACCTCTTAAACCTGAGCTTAGCAATTGGCTTTGTCTCATGGTAGTGGTGCAAAGCTGTTGTGATACCACTCACAAATGTGGCCCCACCACAGACCCCAGGAATTACAGATCCATCAGGCTAATAAGTATTATATGTAAAGCTATGAGACATAATATAATCGACTTAATTACTGTGAGAGCAAAGATCTTATCAGACTTGACTGCCAGCAGTTTGACCTTGTCAAGAGTAGATCTTGTCTAATTATCTTGTGAGCTTCTTTGAGAAGGTTACTCAGGTTGTAAGTTGTGCACAAGCTGTCCACACAGTATACATTGACCTCGACATGGAATTCAAAAACATACCACATGCAAATATAATAAGCAAGCTGATGGAGCTCTAAACTAACCCATATGTGGTTAGGTAGATAGCCAACTGACTTAGAGACAGGACTTGCACAGAAAGAGTGTGGGGGTGCATCCTCTGAGAATATGGAGGTGACCAGTGGAGTTCCATATTGATCTGTGCTGACATATTTGCTATTTGGCATCTCCTTATCAAATGAGGATCTTTACTTAACAAAGTGTGCAGCTGGGAGTCTTCTTCAAGTCCCCCTCTGACATTACAGGAGAACCTTACTCTTGTACTAAAAATGGGCTAAAGGTCAATACCAAAAAGTGTAATGTTGCAGAATTTGGTAAGCACCCCCTAGTTCCAGCTAAGAGCATATATAACACACCACTTCAAAATGAGAAGGGTCGTGACAGACCTGAGTACAAAGGTGGAAGGTGGACAGCACCTTTACATATGACCTTCTCGAAGTAACGGTGGTTAAGATATCTTTTTACCTTCCACAGATCATAGCAAAAGGCATTTCTCCCAGATCTGAAGCAGTCCTCACCTCCTTGTACTCTGCATTGATTAGACCCATCACAGACTACAGTGCCCCCTTTGGAATGTACCTTAAAAAGAATGTAATGCAATTGGAAAAACTATTGAAAATTGTAGCTAAAAAGATCAGGGGACTGAAAGAGCTGAAGTACAAACAAAGACTGGAAATGTTTATTCCTATACTTAGCTTCATATGGGCTTCTTAGGAGCGATCTGTGTCTTGCTTATAGGGCTATAATGGATCCAGTAGTCCAAGAACTCTTATACCTCAGTGAATCAAACAGTCCACCTAACACTATGGCAAAAGATCTAAATCTACTCCAAAAAGCATGACAGAGATGAAGGCTAGATTTGCCACACAGTACTTACCCTTTTCTGGAGCAGACACACTGTTTATCATTAAAAAGGAGCTGGACTACTGGATGTTAATGAGTTCACCCCTCATATGACTGCTCTGGCCTTCCTTGAAATAAGAAACAAGGCCTAAAGGTAGGGACTGTCAAGGCAAAAAAGGCCTCACATCTCAGTTGCCTTGTAACTCCTATGATTCTATGATACTATAATCTTCTTTACTAATTCTTGCTCTCTGTTTTTAAGTAGACAAATACTTAATTATTTATTTTGTTTGTTGATTGGACAACTGAGCTGACCTGGGCCCTTTAAGGCAGGGATATGGGTGTTTCAGTTGTTTGTAATAGTTTTACACTTGCTGGTTTAAACAGGAAATTCAGTTGGCAGGAATAACTTTACAATTGCTTAAGTTATACAATACAAAACATAAATTAATAAACTATAATATGTGACTTGAACAGAGCATTGAGGAAAGGCAGGTTTAGGGAGAAACAGTAAAGTCAGCATTATATGCAGAAACACAGTTAGTTATAAACAGTATAACCAAAGATATAGCTCACATATATAGTAATTTACATTAACAGAAGGTTGCATAGAAGCTTACTATATGATTTTTATTGTTATTGTTGAAAAGGAATTTAATCTATGACAAATTCAAGCTAGATGGTTGCTATGTGCTTCTTAAGCAGTACAATAAAGTATTTCAGCTTTTCTCGGTTAGGGGTTGCCACAGTGGATCACCAGTCCGCTTATGATTGGCAGTGAATTTTTATGGTGTCAAGTTGCCTAACCGTCAGTGATGGCACACCCACTCATGCACCTACCTGCATATCTTTTAAAGTTCAGTCCATCACAAAGAGGACATGCAGACTCCACACAGAAGGCACTCCAGCCAAGAATCAAACTGGAAAACCTCTTGCTGTGATGCAACAATGCTAACTGCTGCATCACCACAACCAACTATACATGTAAAAAATTATAAAAAAAAAAAATGAAGCAGATAGACAAAAGTATTTTTTGTTAATAAAATTTACACCGTTTTTAAATGAGGTACATTTTATTTAGTTTGTTACTGTCATATTTTAGTTTTTACTGTTGGGTGGGCAGTTTCTAAGGACAGTGATAGGAGAGTGTGGAGTGGAAAAGTGTCACACATTAACAATGGATTTCAAGAAACAGAGACATCCTGCTGAAATATCTGGCTTAATCAGTTACATACAAATCTTAATACTCATATTTACTATTCTCCATTTCAAATGTTATTGCCTTCTTATGATTTTGCTCGCCCTTTTCTACGAAACCACAGCATTTATTTCATTTGAAACTGCAAGGTTTCTCCATAACCATTTAGGAACTTCCACACTTCTTTAAAGAAAAAAAATATTTAACACTTTTTAATAGCACACCTAACCCTGAATAGTTACCCAGGAGGATGGAAGTGTTTTGTATAATCTAGTTTACTGCAAACAGATACAATTCCTTTTCTAATATAGATTTTATGTATTTTCTGTTTGAGGATAATATATGCCTATAAGGATTCCATGCTATACAGATTTTATTTAAAGAGATTCAGTATACACAAGCATTCTGATTTAAAAAAATGTTGAACTATATATAAAATGTCTGTTAAATAGTTATATGCCTGGTTTAAATGTAAAATCATTTAATAATATGTGGACTATTTAATAAAAAAAAGCATATTAAGCCAAAGGATGTTTTATAAGTAATCTAGGCGTAGAAAGAAGTTATTGGGTTACTTAGGATTAGTTGTGCTCAGGTGTGCGCTAGAAGATTCAAAGTCAGATCTGTCCAGTGCATCTTACTGGACAGCTATTATTGTTTATGAACTCGGCATAGCTATAATGTTGTACTCAAAAAAAAAAAAAAAACAGAATGTCTGCTTCTACCACTCACGAGGCAGTTATGTTCACCTTTATTTTGACAGTGCATTGCTCATAAATAAAATATTCAAAAGCTGCCAACTATTTCTTCTTTGCTCTTTGTTTCTTTTACACAGTGTCATGAGTTATTGTTTGATGAAACTTTTTAACACCTTATTTTGTAGAAAAATGTTGAGAACAGACATGCATTTCATTACTGTAAATTTCTGGAATATTTTTAAAAACAGACTGAGGCAGAGAGAAATCCCATTTCAATTATATTAGCTGAAGAAAGACAGTATTCAAGAAGTGGCTGTGCATCAGGGAATGCCGAGTCCCTGAAGATGCCATTAATGCTAGCTGAGAGACATCACTAAGTTAAAGTTAGTCATTATCACCAGAGGAATACAATCGAAAGCAAGATAAAGGGCTGCTGTCAGCAAACAAGTTGAGACCCAGAAAACAGAGAGGGAGTATCACCTGAGAAGTCTCAGATCTATGTGTGTTACCACGTGGTGATTGTTCTATCACTCTCCACTGCAACCTTTTAAACATATTAGCATTAATTAATTGTACTAAAACATTAGCGCAATATTAGAACATCGTGTCAAAATGTGATTACAGGCTTCCATTATATTTCAACAAATAACAATAAAGTAAAGGAATTTCACCCCCTGCAAAAAAAAAAAAAAAATCATGCATCTTACAGTATAATGTTTGCGTCTATTATTGTTAATCATGTTAAAATATATGAAATACTCTAAAAGACAGGGAAGAATAGGAGTTCATAAAGTCATTTGGATGCATGAACCACTGAATGTTAGCAGTCATTATTTTCTAGTGAAAAAACATGCTTGAACTAAGCAAATATAATCACTTTGTTTCATTCGAGAAAGAAAGGAGAAATACAGATACTTGTTTTTGCAAGAATATATATATATATATATATATATATATATATATATATATATATATATATACACACATATACATTCCTCAAGTAATGGTGAAGTTGGAGGTGGCTACGTTAAGCTGTAAGGTATGAGGAAAGGATTGCAGGTGAAATAAAACATTACTTTCACATCAATGTCTTTTCACCATTGTCTATTTACATATTTTTGCATTCTATATGTTCTATATTTTACAAGCTGTAAAATTTACAACCACATTTTTTATGAAAAAAGAAATGTCTTATGCCCACTGGGAGCTGGTATAGACTATGGGCAAGATTCACGAAGCCTCCGTGTAAGAGTTACAAGGCTTACACGGAGGCTGCAGTTAAACGGTGTGATGTCAGCATGTCATGCATATGCATGAGGACATGCTGAATCACACCTAAGGCTTACACGGTCCATGGAAGACAGTAGGAGGCGTGTCCGTAGGGCGAGCCCTGCAAACGGACATGCCCCCAGAAGAGTAAAAGTCCCGAAAATAAACCCCCACGACAGAGTCCGTGTAAATGTGAATAAACACAACACAACACATGCCCCCACAGACTACGAACATAAAATGTATAAATGAACATCTTATATTTATTTTTTTAAGTTGTAAAGATGTTTGCCCGTGAGTGCACTCGTTTGCGCGAGCGTGCCCGTTGCTTAGCCACAGTTAGCAATCAGTGGAAAAGCATATAAGAACTATATATGCAAAGTAAGCCAAGAAGCAATAGCGTAGTGGTAGAGATGTCCGCTGAAGAAGAGGCAGTCAGGGTTCGAGCCCCCACAACATCAATTTTTATTTTTAGTGAAATAAGCACGAAACAAGTCCCTGACATATATGTACATATATAAAATTATATTTTATGTAAAATGTAATGAAATGGGCCATGTATTTTGAAGAAATGTGAGATAAAAAAATAAAAAAAAATGTGAGATGTGCCCATAGCTGAGCTACAGTCTAACAAGTTGAGGAAATCTGCCTGTAGGTGAGCAGTGGTTTAACAGTTGTAAAATGAGTGCCCGTAGGTGAGCAGTGTTTTAACAGGTGTAGAATGAGTGCCCGTAGGTGAGCAGTGGTTTAATAGGTGTAGAATGAGTGCCCAGGGTTGAGCAGTGTTTTAACATGCTGAAACTGTGTGCCCATAGCTGAGCAGAGCGTAATATGCATGCTGACAGCCAAACCACGTGTAAACCGGCGTAATCCGTTTGTGTGGAGCTGCGCACCGTGCCAACAAGCTAACCGACGGGCAATGTTGAGCAAGCTGTATCAAAACTGCCTTTACACAGACACACCTCCTAGCCTGTGTAGACAGTCATAAAATATAAAAAGCAATGGCCAGGTTCGAACCCAGGATACCATGCACCATAGTCAAAGTACTGAACCACTAAGCCATGACAGTTGCACTTAATAATGCAGTAATAGCATATATATAGGAATGAATAGAAAGAGGAGCATGACAAAGCAGGTTTTGTGAAGCTGATACAATTCCAAAATAGCCAATCACAGATAAGTGCAGGAAAAACGGCATATATAAGCCCCATAGGCGGGAATACACAGCATAACCGATTGTAGAACCGACTTGCAGCCAGGATGTCAGGTGTAGGTGAGGGTAGTTGCTTCCGAGCACAGAGGTGGGGCATTGAGGAGTCCAAATATATGGTTTGGCTCCTCGTCCATAATCATGAGGCCCAACTCATGCAGGGCCAGGTCCTGTGGGGAGCATATAGGGCTGAGGCGTGGGACCGGTTGGCTCATGATCTCACCAGTGCCACAGGAATACCAAGGACTGGTGAGCAGGTCCGTCACCACCATGCGGACCTGAAGAGACGAAAGCAGGACTAACTGAACCATTGGATACAGGAGGAACGGCAAATGCCCAACGCCCCACTACTGAGTAAGTTACATGTAATTATTTATGTAAGAAATTAACCTAGCTGATATTATGGAGATGTGTATTCCAATATTACTTTATTTATATTACAGCTGCAGGTGTCTGTTCTGCGAACCGTCGAGCCTATGGTGATAGGCTGGTGCGGTTGCGCCACCAGGCAGGTCAGTAATTCTCTCCCTGTAACTGTAAATAAATATATAAGTATGAAAGTTAGCAAAAGAGTGCAGTGTAGTCACTAATTAATAAAATGTGCAAGTAACAGTGTAAGAGGGTTTGCAAGTATTGCTTGATTACAAAAGTGTGATGCAGCCTGTAATCCAAACATAAAAATGAAACAAGTCTGAAATAAAGATGTCCCACCTGTAATATAATAGTACATAACCTGCAGCAGGCTGAAAAGTACAGCTGCAGAAGCTGAGTAAAACACATGTGTGAAATATATCCCTGCTGACATACAGAAACATGACAGAAGTGAGACTGTTGCAAAGGATTGTTATAACTACAGGTAAAACATGTCAATAAAGCCTAGAATTAAGTACCATCCTGAATTGTAAAAATAAAACAAGTGAGAGTGTGTGAGAAAGAGGTACAAATCCACCAATAAAGTAGTAATAACTCCTGAATAAAGTATACTGCAGTCAGTACAGAATGAAATGAATGTGACAGGCAGAACCAAACAGTAACATGTGTTGAAAACAGTGCTGCAGCTGGAATGTGTGTCCCAAAATCTGGATATGTTGCTCTCAGTCTGCAATATGCAGATAGTATGGTTGTCTGAAATACCAAACATCCACAGTTGTCTATAGCTATATAAAGCAAATGTAGCAGGATGATGTAGCTGAACAGAGCCAGATATGAATGTGTATGAATAAAAATGAAATGTATATTGATGTAGCAGTAACATTCCTATCACCAACCTGAAGTAGTTATCACATAGGAAACTGTAGGCAGAACTATAGTGTGCATATATCTGCAGCTAGTAGAAATGTACAGGATATGTATTGGTATTTGAAGTTGTTAATTAAATTTTCTTCACCCTACCCTATAACCACATATAATCCATTCCACGTGAAATTGGTATGTGCAATCACAATTAACACCCCTGGACATTTGTCCTGTTGGTTCATACATATTTGCATGTACGTTGATGCATCTGCTCTCTTCATGCAGCCAAACCTGATGGCCTGTTGCCATCAATCAACCCTGCATGTTGTTGGATTGTGTATTGCTGTTCAAATTATGCATGTGTTATGCTTGCTGTTCAATGGCTTGAATATATGGGTGTTTGGTTAATGGGAATACTAATGCATGCTGTTTCAAACTAATTGTGAATGGTATTGTACGTTACTAACCCAAACTGTCATAACATAATGCAAAACATAACGACAGGGAAGGCGGGGTCCAGCGGACCCGCCTCTCCCTCCTCAGTTGGCAAGTACACCTGGCAGTAGTGCCCAGGCCGGACCCTCCTCCGGTGGCCCTGTGCCACCTGCGGGTGGAAGAGCTGCAGGGGATGGGGCTTGTCCCCCTTCTGCAAGTGTGGCCGGAGGAGAACATCCACTCACCCTCCGTAGTGTCCGGACTGTGGTGCGTAGGGAGATCCGGCACACTGTGCTTGGGCCCCTACACCAGCTTGAGGCATGGGTGGCACAACTCACAGGTGTGCCTGCTGCCCGGCCTACACAGCCCCCAGCACAACCCCATCCTGGGCAGTGAAGGCACAGTGGCAACTGCCCATGGGTGGGGATCTCAATTCCACTGTTGCCATCTGTGGGCTCATGGGCTCGAGATATCCAAACATCCGTCCCCGTCAATTATGTAACCCCCCACATGTGTCATACACCGCCCCTGTATGCGTCTTGTTTGTCTTGTCTGTTAATCTACCCAACCTACCTCCCCAGCTATACCGACTACCTGACATACCACTCTCACCTGAAAAAAAAAAAAGGGCACTCTGTACCCACAAAAAAATTACGCCCCATACAATAAATATATCATGCAATAGTAGGAATGAATGTAAAGGGAATATAGGATGTGTAGTACACAAAGCATGATATATGCACACTATAGTTCTGCCTACAGTCAAATGTAGTGGATTTCTATAATAGTAGTGTGTGAACAGAAACAGCCATGCTAGTTGGTAGCTAGTAGGTAATAATGTCAGTGTAGCACCTTGCAAGCCACACACATACTCACAGCAGGATAATCACTGCCCATACCCCACAACCTCTTACAGCAAGACATCTGGACTAAGTAATAAAAAATGTGGAGCAAAGGCCCAAAAACAGGGACACATTTCAAATATTGCTCCGACAAACTTAGACAGTTGAGAGAGTAACAAGTTTTGCATTATTTTGGATTTTTGGAAGGGTACGAAGTCTGAAACTGAAATGTTTGTCACTATAGTCTGACTTGAGCCCTGAGTGATTTGCCAGAAAAAGCTGTTTTATGAGATATGGACCAAAATATGATGCAAAAATGTGGACATCCTGCAAATATCTGTACATTTGAGAGGTATGACACTGCCATATTTGAATAGTTAAGAGCCTAGACATAGCAACAGTGACTGAGTTACAGGGATGCCCCACAGACTCCCTGTGAAATGTACAAACAGTAGGCAGAAAGGTGTTACAACACATGCAATGGTAACTATGAAGTACTGAAAGTATGCACCACTTGCAAGGCAGAAATAGTGTAGTAATACATATGCTCATGCTAACCCACAGTCACAACTGCAAAATACCAGACAATTTAATGGGTGTACCCCACTGATATGTACCATTCCATGAGGCAGATAAAAGATGCACCTGAGAGTCTCTGGGGCCTGCTCAGCAGCATACTCAAATACCCTAATAGATGTCAAGGCCCACACCATGGCCAGACCACACTGCATGCAGTAACACCCTATCAGATATATCAAGCATTCCAAGGTGTGAATGTACATGGAAGATAGGAAAGCCACAGCAACACACTACAGTCAAGACACCTAGCAGGCATACAAGTAGTGAATGTAATGGGCAAATAATGAAGCCATAGCAACAAAGTGCAAGAGCCACTGCTATATACCAGTTACACCACATGTCCCACAGGAAAGCACACACACCCACATTAACAGTAGTAGTAGTCCTAGGTGTCAGTGTACATACACACTTAGTAAAGAAAACTGGAGAAATGAATGGAGAAATGTTAATGTACAACACAGCCAGAAATATGAGAGAGATACTAACCTTTACACTCACAGAACAGTGTCCACAGCATACCAGTATGGTCTCTGCCTTTAAAATCTGAAAGGGCTATGCCTATCTCACATACCTTTTTATAGCACTGTCCTGAAATCACAGTGAGAGCTGCAATCAGTACACAACTAGCTGCATGCAATTAGCAAATGCTGGCTAACAATTGGTGCAGAGGCCATCACATGCACATGTGCAGATACCTACAAAAGAGAGAGAGAGAGAGAGAGAGAGAGAGAGAGAGAGAGAGAGAGAGAGAGAGAGAGAGAGAGAGAGAGAAACACAAACAAAAGCACTTATTAACAAAACCTACTAGAAAGCTGTCATCTGTCAACTGGAGCAGCAGCAGGACACCGATCCAAAAGGCAATGCAAGCAGCTGTGACAAACACAGGTAATGTAAAGTAATACTTTAAAAGTCTACATACTGTGAACCCTCCATATGTGTCATTGGTCTGTATCTATATGTATATGAAGATGTGCATAGGGCAGGGGACATACAGCAACTATCAGTGAAGGCTGTACATACATATGTATGTGAGGGCATCTATGTGCACATATCAATGTAGGTTGAATGTAGGTTGTAGTGCAATGTACAATGTAGGTTTCACAGTTATGTATGTTTAGCAGTATGTTAGTGTGTGTATACAGTTTTGTAAACAAACATGTTGATATACCTATCTATCATATAGATACATATGTATGTCAATATATGTATGTATATATATATATATATATATATATATATATATATATATATATATATATATATATATATAATATGCATATATGTATACATAGATAGAGAGGGATGTAGGAATACATAGACAGATGTAGATAGATAGAATATGTACAAACATATATATGTAATACACACATACAGATATAGATATATGTAGATACATATACATAGACAGACAGATCTGACTATCTACAGATATGACTGTATATGACTATCTCACACTCCTCCTGTCCCACCCCCTCTGTCACTCTCACCCCCTCTCTGTCACACCCCCTCCATATCTATAGCAATATATGTACATCGATATATATATATATATATGTGTATATGTATACAGACACACATATATATATATATAGACATATATATATATATATATATATATATATATATATATATATATATATATATACATATATATATATATATATATATATATATATATATATATATATATATAGAGAGAGAGAGAGAGAGAGAGATATTCTGAGTGAGGCACATGTGTACAGATGTATTGCAACAGGTGCCTGGTGACAAAGGCATGGAGTGAACACCAGTGTCGAAACTGGAGTACCATACCCCATTTCAAATCACCTACACCAGTAACCACCAGATATGTGATTGGCTGCCCACCACTGCATGTGTCAGGGGTGAACAGGGTCATAAATGTGTACAATAGGCCCCCCAATGATAGTCACAGTGGCACACTATTCCTGGAATACCTGTACATGGTATGTGTCAGCAGACATGGTGTGTCAGCTATGGACATGTAGGTCAGTGTACCCCTCCACACCACACAATGTCTGCCACGGTATGTACCTCACATGACAGCTACAGATATGGAGAAGGACACAGTGACATGTACGACACTGTGACAATGCACTCAAATACATTACCAATGCACAGTGACTGACAACACCACAGAGTGCACACATACTACCCACATAGAGGTTACCACTCCTGGATTTACATACTTAAGTCACACCCATGACAGATGTCCAACAACCACAGTAACACCTCACACCATCCACAACCTAAATGACCGCTGTGTGTCATCCTTGACACCGCAGTAGAGAGCACATGGTGGAGGTACAGGTTCCTACCCACAGATAAGACATACCCTGCAATAACCCACACAGCGTTAAGAAGCAAGACTCCCCATGAGTACATGTCACACATACCCCTGCTGAATGTTAGTCAGATAGGTAATATGCCATATGAGTCACCCTATATAACTGTTTGACAGGAGCAGGTACCATCACATCACATGTGTCACAAGGGTCAGGGTAGCAGAACAGTATGCTGCTGTAGTCCCAGGGGCAATAGCATATTGTATTGTATTGTATTGTATTGTATTGTGTTGTATTGTATTGGTATGTAGAGGTGCCTCCTTTGTGGAGTGGAACCACTGCTGCTGTACGCCAGTGTACAGGTACATATCCTGTAGTCGGGCTACTGTTACATAACACTTCTATATGCGGGTTTAGCTCCTCTTGGAGTTCATGTAGCATGCAACCGGGGATACCATCAGGTCCCATTGATGCTGTGTTTTTTTGCTTTTCTAAGGGCGGCTCTCACCTGGACATCTGTGATGACAGGGAGGTTGCATTCAGCTGGGATAAGTATGTCTTTGTTTGGGGGAGAGGGAGGGGGGGAAATTGCACTGAACCTGTCTGCCACAATGTTGCCAATATCTGTGGGTTCAGTGAATTATTTGTTGTTGTGTACTATGTGCATATTGGAGGGTTTCTGACCAGGTTTCTAACATAACTGAAGAAGGCCTTGTGGTTATCTGTAGTGTCCCTGGTGATTTTCCTCTCAAAGTTGCCCATGGATGTTTGTATGAGAGAACATAGCTCTTTACTAGTGCTGATCAGACATGCCTTCCCTTTATGGAATTATGCTCTGTCTTGCAGTAGCTTCCATCTTTTGTTATACAATCTGTTTATGGCTGGGGTCCACCAGACAGGATGCTTTTCCTTTGTGGAGAGTGTCTTGGTCTTATATGGGATTGCATGATCCATGCATTCTCGGAGATGTCCATAGAAATCATTTGTGAAGGAGTCAGCATTGTGGGTTGTGGCTTCCACTGGCCCAGTGGGCTTAAAGGATACCATCTCAGTCTTAAGAAGTGTAAACTTTGCGTTTGGAATGTTATTCACTGTAGTCGTTTGTGCTGGTGGTGGAGGTGGGATATGTATATCCAGGGCGATTAGTTTGTGGTCAGATCACAGTAGTTGATGATGTTCCCCATACAGTACCTCGATACAAACCCCCAGAGTGAGGAGGTGCTTTGGACCTGAATCAGTGTGCTGACTGCTGGTGTTTAGTAGTATGTCATATGGAGTGTGCCAGGTACTGTTCCACAGTTGTTGGCTGAGCACTGATACCTGGCCATTTACATGTGTATCCACCAATAGACAGACAGATGCTATATATGGGAGATATGTTGTATCACAACAGTCGAGTAGCATGTGTAGTATGTGTGCCAAATTCTGCTGACATATTTTTCTGATATCATTTTCTTTTCTTTTTCAGGACCATGGTTCACCAGCGCAATCCGGCATACTCTGCAGCCGAGGATGAGGAAATACACCAGAGCCTGGTGCGGGATTTTGCAATACTCTTTTCCCGCACCAGCCAGAATCAGCTGGAGAGGGCTGCACTGTGGCAAGACCTGGTCCGTCAGGTAAATGATATAGGCATGCATAATAGGACATATGAGCAGGTACGACATCACTGCAGTGATTTCATCAGAAATGTCCATCAGCGTGCGTCGGATACCCACAGGCAACAGGTTGCCACAGGTGGTGGGGTGGCTACACATCCCCCACTCACCAGACTGGAGGGACTACTCCTAAGTGTTGTGGCTCCAGCCCACCAACAACAGCAACAGCAGCAGACCTGCATTATGATGGAGGCTGGAGCCACACAGCACCATGACTACGAGTGTGCAGGTAATATGCCATATGTATAGTTGACTGTTGTGTACACTGGTAGTTAATGCATGTGTGAGGTGTGTCCTTGGTTTGTAGCTGTCATCATAGTATTTAATGTGCAAGTGTGATATTCTCAATATCAGCAGCTGACCTGTGAAAGGCAACTATTGTACTACTGACCTGTATCATACTCAGTAACAATGGCACAGTTGTGCCCACTGACATTCATTTCCTCACTTCTGCAGGTCCCTCCAGTGTAACAGCAATGCAGCCTATCCATGCTGGTGAGTGTGTATTAACAATACCTTTAATAGTCTTGATAGTAATAGTAATATTAGGCTCAATCAGTAGTGCTCTGTGTATGCATGCAGGTGTGTCTGTGTGTTGATATCTCGCATACTGAGTAGTGTGCAAGTGTGCAAGTGTGCAAGTGTGCAAGTGTGCATCTGTGTGCATGTGTGCATGTGCGCATGTGTGCATGTGTGCATGCGTGCACCTGTGTGCGTGTGCATGTGTGCATGTGCGCATGTGTGCATGTGTGCACCTGTGTGCGTGTGCATGTGTGCATGTGCGCATGTGCATGTGCGCATGTGCGCATGTGCGCATGTGTGCATGTCTGCATGTGTGCATGTGTGCATCACTGGTAACATTGTGTAGACATTGTAAACTGTGTTTCCTGTTTCCCTCCCACAGGTTCTGGTGCTGCTCTGGTGTCATGCAGCAGGGAACCTGAATCAGGTGCCACGGGTAGTGATAATGATGATATCTGTGTAATGGCACAGGAAGGTGTGCCAGGGTCCGTCATTGGTCAACCAATTGACAGTACACAGCTGTCAACCCCATCAATGCTCACAGTCATCCTGCCAATACATCCTTTGTCACCAATGTCCCTAGGTGATGGACAGGATACAGTGGGCATTGACCAGGGTAAAGTGGTATCTGTGGCACATGCTTCCCCTCACAGCAGCCATGGGCATGGCCCTGAGATGGTACCACACAGACAGATGTCCAGGGGTTCTCGTGGGAGCATCCATGGGCGTACTGCCCTTGTCAGACATGCCCAGAGAGGTCTTACAACCTCAGCTATGTTTCGGGCTGTCAGACAGGCACAGTCACGTATGGAACGGTACACCAGACAGGGTCTGAGGGAGCTGACAGCATGTCGCACAGCCATGAGTGACAGTATGCGTGACATTGCGGCTGCCATCCGTAATTTCACTGATGTCATAGACAGACGTTGTGGGGACATATTAGATCAGTTCCACAACTACATGTCCATGAGCCAGGGCAATGGTGGACGGTTGAGGCGTCGACGTGGGCGTATGCCAGCAACAGCAGCAGCTGGCAGTCATCGCAGACGACAACAGGGCCGCGGCCGCCCCCATAGTGCCAGCAGCAGCCCCAGTAATGCTGGGTCTGTGCTGTCATCAGACTGCCCCAGGAGACCACGTGCACATGGCTCTGGACAGGCCCAACAGGGATCTGTGTCCAGTCAACGAACACCTGCTTCTGATGACAGTACCCAGTCTGGATTAGTACCCCTGCAAGGCACAGGTACCGTGTCCATGGCCAGAGACACTGATCTGTATGACCTGGCAGATACAGTCTGTGGCTGTCCACAAACACAGGTATATGGCAGCCATGAGGTGGAACTGTCTGCATCCATACACACATGCGAATTGACAACACCTAGGGCTACCGCATACATGCACACACTGCATCAACATTGCCCCACCTTGTACTGCTGTCCCTCACCAACACACATACACATACATGTCAATTGGTGGTATCAGTGGCAGACTCAGGCATACCAAGTTCACACCCTGTGCATATGATGAAACTGTGCCACCTCCTGCAATCTGTAACATCAGTGCAGGTACAGGTTAACATGTTGCTGATGCACAGGGTGACTACATAGACGTGTAGTAATAGTATCATTTGTTAACAGTACAGGGTACTGATATAATTGTGGGTATATCCCAGCATGCCTGATGCAGTAAGGGTATGATTGTCTTGTACTGTTTTCTACACCCATGGTAAGTACCATAGTTTATCATCTGCACATGTTTGCATACTGGTGGTAAGGATGTCAACAGAAGGCCACATACATAGGTAGCACAGGAGATAAGGTAATGAAAGTATTGATACGCAATGATGGACATGTGAACTGAAAGTGGCATGTTGCCCACACTGGACTCTGCAATGTGGATGTTTGAGGATGTTGATATGTGTGCAGTACTACACAACTGGTACAGGACACACAGGAGCACCCTAGCACTGCAAGCTCACACCTCATACCATGCTAGACAGCCCCAACACACAAAACTAACTTTCACAGGAGGGAGAGTCCCCATAAATGTCAGGGATACTGTGGTGGCAGGACAGGTAGCATACATCCTACTAAGTATGGAACCACTGAGTGAAGGCTCAGGGTCTGTTATTTGACATGTGTATTAGTGCAGGTATGAGCACCTGGGTTTCCTTCCGGTTATTGTACATCCTGACGGTACATGGTCTGTACACTTGTGTGAGCTGAGACTGGACCCTGGCCAGCTGACCTGTGTATTTCCATGTACATGTGTATAGTGCCTGCATATTTGCACTGTTACCTACTGGAAGTTGCACAGCTTGTTTGTTGTACAATGGACTACATGCAGACCTGCTTACTGTAGCTTTGTTTGCATGCATGTTTGCTTGCAGTTACCCTGGAACACTGATTCCACCTGCAATGCAGATTTACGGAGCTTCTGTGGATTCCTAGTGACATCTGCATAGCTTACTATACATATGTCCATGTCTCACTTGACAGAATGTCACTGTTTGTCCTGTTCGCATGTATGTTGCCTGTAACACATTGCATATGACTTACCTGGCATTTGACCATGTGAGCAGTCATATATGCCAGCGCTAACTAATCAGAGGCACTACACCCTCACATACTCACCTTCTGTACCTTGTTCCCCATTGGTCCTATGTGCTGTTAATCACCATGGCAATCACAATACTATGGTAGCATGTGCAAAGGTCACTTGTCAGTCACCTCTATGGTACAGTTGTGGAATATGTGAGTCATGTGGCAATGTCACAGCTGCCACATGTACACAGTCAACCCTCTCCCCTACCCATGAATGTACAACACATGTGTGAGATGCAACCACATAGCCAAACTGGGGACTAAGCACTCTGAACCCAGTACCGGCATAACCTGTCAGGTGGCATGAAATACTACAGTGACTACAATACCAGTCTGATGTAGACCTACACTGACAGCAATCCAAACACATGAACACACTGGGGCATTCTTGGAGCCTCAGAATAGCATCCTGCCTGAGCAGCAGACATCTCTGCAGCTGGCACACAGGCATACGTTAAGCCAGAACACAGCATGTGCAACACATAGCACACAAATCCTGTGTGCCAAACAGTTACAGCCTGTACGGCTAGACAGCACACCTGCTACAGTTGTGTTGGGTACCTTTATTGTCCGGTACAGTGAGGTCCCACTCACCAGGCTGGACAAGGTGAAGGTCACAGTGATATGCCCGTGGGGCACTATGGTCCACCACATAACACAAGCATACAGGTCAGTCAGAGGCATGGACACATATGACTCAGTCATTGTCCGTGCCACTATGGCTGACCTGTGATGTACCTCCCTGGACTACATGATAGGGAACATAGAAGGGCTCTCTGAGCATGTGGCACAGGCTGGTATGACCCTGACCTTGGTTGGCATCATACCCTCACCAAGAATGCTGAAGTATTACTGAATGCTAATGAATTACTGTAGCTACAACACCCTAGCTGAAAGGTTCCTAGCATGTAGTCACTGCACTGCTATGGAACAACTTGCTACCACTCCCACAACAGGTGAAAACATGCAACACCTGTTCATCAACAACATGTAGACTATATGCACCAGACCAGATGTGTATCCCTTGCTGCTAGGATGATACCATATACAACTCACACTGTATATACACATACCACATGCAGCACCCGCACAGAAAACCACAGTCATAATGTTATCCAATGCAAATACCATGTATTCACATGTGGCAGGCGTCAGACATGGGAACTATTGAAGGTCACATGTATATATGTGTAGTTGGCACACACATACATCATATGTGTGCATTGCCATTACTGGTTTAATCAATGTCATGCATTATTGTGAACAACAACCCACACACATGGGCATTCTGTGTGACAAAAACACACGTGGCATTTGTGGAATTCAAAGCCATAACTAACTGTACTATGACAGTAGTGAGAGACGCAGTAGCAGAGCGTGCTATTTGCATTACTGGGAGATTTTCCTTCTTCTGCTGTACTTGTAGGGTGCTGACATCATCTCTGTTTAGAGATTGGAATATGCAGCAGCTGGTGTGTTGTACTGGTTGCCAAAAGGGTCAGTTCTCTCACACATGTAATTTCACCCCCCCACCCCACCCCACACACTTGCCAGATTCAAATCCCTACTTAACTATGTTATGACACTGGTACGAGATGCAGTAGCCGAGTGAGCTATTTGCATTACTGGGAGGTTTTCCTTCTCCTGCTGTACTTATAGGGTGCTGACATCATCAGTGTTTAGAAAGGGGAATGTGCATCCTGTAGTGAGTTCTCCTAGTTGCCAAAAGGGACATTTTTCTCACACACACACTAACCCCTCTCACCCAAACACACACACTGAGCATTTGCAGGATTCAAACCCCTACCTAACTATGTTATGACACTCGAGACAGACGCATTAGCAGAGCGCGCTATTCACATTACTGGGAGGTATCTTTTCTCCGGCTATACTTATAGGGTGCTGACATCATCAGTGTTTAGAAAGAGGAATGTGCATCCTGTAGTGTGTTCTCCTAGTTGCCAAAAGGGACATTTCTCTCACACAGAATTGCACACACACCAAGCCCACTCAATCACACACAATGAGCATTTGCAGGATTCAAACCCCTACCTAACTATATCATGACACTTGAGGGAGACGCATTAGCAGAGTGCACTATCTGAATTACTGGGCAGCTGCTCTGCACCTGCAGTATTTATAGGGTGCTGACATCATTATTTATACAGAGGTATGTACATCTATTACTACCTGTCAGGTGGGGGATAGCATATATATGCATTTGCAGCCACCTACTTCAGGGTCAGATATGCACATCAGCACTGGCAGGTTATGTTTTATACCATGCTTCATGACCACAGGACCTGTAACACACAACACAACCAGTTCAGACCACCCCTCCCACATCCAGGACACACACTTTGCTTCCCTGGGAACAGTGCCAAAATATGAAGGTGTTCACATACACCATTCCAGTTGTTAACGTCAGGTACAGGTATATTGTATGTGGGAACTACTCAGGCCTCTACAAAATTACCCTACAGCCACTACAATTTGTGTGTCCATGTGCTATGGCAGGACCACTCACCACAGCCACAAGGGGGAATACATATTTCACCTGATCATCTGCAACATGGGTACTCACTGTTCCACACCAGAGGTAGACCACCATTGTTGATATCTGACCATACCCACCTTTCCCTGGACATCCATATCCCATCCCCACCCCCAGGCAAGGTTGTCACTGCAAACAAAGTGTATTTATCAAAAGCAGACTTTGCACTTGTGAAGACTGGGGTGGAAGACTTCAAAGGACCCATGCTGGGGGAGTATACAGGCCACTCTGCATAATCCTTGACAATTGCATTCTATGAGCATGTGGAAGGTTTGCATTGATCATGCTATCCCAAATATACCCATGACTCCTCCACAACAGGACACCTGTCAGGTGTACACCAGCCATATATGAGCTGTCCAACAGACGGAGTGAGCTAATACATTGCAGAGCAGTAGCCCACAGAGGGAGGACATCTCTGAACAGTACTGGCACAACACTTCAATACCTCAAAATGATCACGACAAAGTGCAGATAAGGCTCCCCTCAGTCTGTTATTGACACCCACTTACTGTTAGAGGTCCTCACCAACCCTCTTCCAGCAAACACCAGCCACATGGATGTGGCATAGCAAATTCAACCCCTGGGATCTCCACTGTGTCCCTGCTTGATGGAGGCACAGCACACTAGCTTCAAACCGTGCCTTATGTGACCTACTTTACAGTGGCACAGTAGCCTACTGTACTGGGGAGGCAGACGCCAAGCACACTCTGGCTAAGCTTTCATTCCCTAGGGCAAACAGCCTAGTATTGACCTCTACACTCATATGTTTAATTGTCAGATGCACAATATTTGTTGCTGATAGACTGTTTGCAGGTCTTTATTGCCATAACATTCCCTGTTTCTATGAACAACTTGTGTATCTGTGGAAGATGTTTGAATATGAGAGGGAGCCACTATATCACTTATGTCTCTGTAGTCATTTAACTGTGTGCACTGGGCAGATTGCTGTAATGTGTTTGGTTCCTGGAATAACACATACAAATACCAGATATGTGTGGCTAACTGCTAACCTGAGATATGGCCTAAGTGTGTGAGCATGCCCAGTTCAGGCTTTCCATGGCATGTTGTCTGACATATGTCTCATTTATCAAAGTGTGCGAGCATGCCCAGTGTGAGCTTTCCATATGTTGAAATCTGCAGTCCACCACATTTGTGGATGAGTGTGAATTTCAACAATATCTCACGTTTATGGTTGTGTGTTGGGTGTCATGTTGTGTACTTACTGGCCAACTGCTTTGTGTCTGAACACAACAGGGTTTATACTGTGCCTGCAGGGTTTGCATGGGATACTTTGCATACAGTTGTCAACATCCTTTCATACTGACCAAACACTGTAGTACCGTATAGTGTACTGGTTCAGTACTTTCACTGTGGTGGACAGTATCCTGGGCTTTAGTCCTATCACTGCTTTAAATTTTCATAGTGAGCACAACAGACTGGTTAGGGTCCAGTTGTGCACATATGACCATGTTGCATTATGTTCAGATATGGACTACTTAAACCAGGCTTGTCCAACATTGGTAGTGTATTCCACAACATAGGTGGACATTGGCAAACACTAGCGATATGCCCTAGGCCATTTCTAATGCTAGTCAGAGAGTGTGTTTGTCCTTCGACACATTGTAACTGGAGTTTGCCATGACATATGTCATGGTTAGTATACTGTGCCTCCGTCTACCCGTGACATAACAGTGATACCCAGGGTAAACCTACCATCTCCCATCCACTCATCAAGATTCCTCTTGAGGAGAGTCAATGAGTGACTCTCTGGCTAACCTGTACTGGGAGTTTACTCAAGAGTGGGGGTGGCTTCTGTGTTATGGATCAATCAGTACAGCATGTCCTATGTATGTCAGTGCTGGGGTTCAGGTATCTCATGTGCATAGCTCACTGCCATTCAGATTGTACAAGGTGCAGCATGTTCATTGATTCCAGCTTGGACATAGCTTTATACATCAGGCACAGCTTGCCTCTGGGCGGGCAGTATGGCACTGTCTGGAGCTGCAGTTTGTTTAATCAGGCAACACATGGCATCTGTTCAAGCTCTTTGATACTCCTGGAGAGGTACCTTTGGGGTCTTTCCAGTTGATGGAGGTGTCTGCTGAGGTACATCCCACAGGGGCCATTGTTCTCAATTGTGAGGCTGATGAACGATGACTGCAGAGCCACAATGACCTCCCCTGATCTAGATCTGACTACCTTCATGATTAGGTGGGTATATGGTATGTTTCTGTAACCACTACAGCCACATGCTTGTCCAATGCAAGATATCTATCAACTTTTGTCCCCAGGTCTCTTATTACATATTAAATACTTAATGGGTTAACACCTATGTGGTAATTGGTGGGCACTTACTGTATATCCACAGGGGTTGACTATACACTTTTCTGCAATTAGCTTGCTGACATGGCTATGGCACCAGTTGTCTGTTTCTATGTGGCCCTTTTGTGGGATGCTTGTGTCAGCTGGAGGGTCAGATATGGTGGCCAGTTTGTAGTCCTCTGCAAACTTGTTCAGACACAGTCCTTCCATGTTGGCCTGTACCTATGGGACATATATACCAAACAAGGGAGGTCCCAGGACCGAGCCTTGTGGGATGCCAGTTGTATCTGGTTTGTAGTCTGACATGGCTGCAGCATTTCTGACCATGTCAGTTCTGTCCTTGGTCTGGTTTGCAACCCCTCTACTGACATAGGGGTTTATATTTAAGCTGGTGAGCTTATCTATAATGAACACGTGGGGTATTGTATGGAAGCCTTTTGCAAGGTCCAGCTAGGCTGTGTGGACCACATTCCCCTCATCAATGGCCTTAATGACTGTTTCAAATGAGTCAGACATGTTTAAGGGGCAGGATCTGCACTTAGGAAAGCCACACTGGGTAGGGTCCAATGTCGGTAGGTCCCCAATATCTTTATGTCTGAGGTACATGCTGATCCTTTCCATAGCTTTGCTTACCAAGCTTGTCAGGATTCTGGGGTGGTAGTTTGCAGTATCCATTCAGGCAACACCTTTGTGGAGAAGGACCACTGTTGTTGTACACTGCTCTTTGGGTACATATCCTGTGGTAAGGCTGACATTGAGCAGTAGTGTTATGTGGCGTTCCATTCTTCTTGGAGTCCATGTTGGACTCAGGCCAGGACACCATCTCATACCATTGATGCTGTGTGTTTTGCTTTGTAGATGCTGGCTGTTACCTCAGCATCTGCAATGTCAGGGGGCCAGCACTCTGCTGGGATAGATATTTGGCATTTTGGGTGGGGGGGGTTTACACTGCACCTGTCAGGTTGGATGTTGGCAATGCGTGTGTGTTTGGTATATTGTTTGTAATATTTGAGTGGTTCAGAGCATATCTGTGAATTCCCAACAAGGTTCCTACCATCAGTTAAGAAAGCCTTGTGATTATCCTTAGTGTCCTGTACAATTTGTATCTTCATAAGTTCATAGGTTCATACTAGGCTATCCACCCTAGGGCATTTATAAGCCTAGCCAGAGTGTGTGGCTTTCGCCACCCCTTGCTATGTGAATATTATGGCCATTTAGGATTTACTTTACTGTGCCTCTGTCTGGACGTGACACAGTGAAGACCCCCAGTGTACATCTACGATCACCCATCCACTTGGCAAGAATCCTGTTGAAGAGAGTCAGTGAGGGGCTCTGCCTAACATGGAGTGGGATTCCGTTCCAGGGTGTAGGGAGCCTCTTGGTTATGTATCTGTCCCTCCAGCACATCCTATTTCATTATGTGTTGAGGTTGACATCTCTCACTCTCACAGCTCTGATGGATTTGGGTTTTCTGGGGTGGAGCATGTCCATTAATCCTGTGTTGGACATGGCCTTGTACAACAGGCAAACAACACCTCTGTGTAGGCAGTATGTGATTGCATACAGCTAGGGTGTCTACGGCCAGGCAGCATATGACATATATTTGAGACCCTTTATCCTCTTGGTGAGGTACCTTTGAGGTCTTTCTAACTGCTGCAGGTGTCAGGTAAGGTACATCCCAAATGATGCACTGTACTAAATTATGGGCCTGATAAGAGAACAGTATAGGGGCACAATGACCTCTGTTGACGTAGATGTGAATCCTTTCATGATAAGGTGGCCAATATAGAAGGTCTTCCTAGCCACGTTGGCAATGTGAGTGTCACATGACAGGTTACTGTCCACTTGTGTTCCTAGGTCCCTGATTACTCCTTCCATACGTAATGGATTACTACCTATGTGGTAATTTGTGAGTACCTTGTTTGGTATTTGGTGAGACGTTCATACTGTCCATTGTCTTCAGGAAGGCTGAGTGGGGTTCCTGTGTGTGAGAGTATGGTCTGTAGCCTGCTACAGACTGTACAGCAGTTTTGCATACGGTTAGTTGCACATGGGTGGTCTCCAATGCTTCGTGCATTGTCAGTTACCAGGACGTGTGGGTATCTTTGCTGAATATGGATACTCCCCCTCCTTTTATGGTTTGGTCCAGGTTTTGGGGCCATAACGCATGATATGAGGTATAACCTGGTAGTGCTGGTGTGCTCTCAGGAGCCTTGCTGCAGGTTTCTGTCACTGCACAGACATCGATGTTCCCCATACTGGGGAGGGCCTCGGGAGCATGCATGTTGAGGTTTATGTTTCTTTCCACTTATGTTATCTAGGGAGGTGGGTTATTCTTTTCAGCCTTGCCTACAAAAGGCTCTATGGAGATGGCAAGAGCCCTAGCCAATATCCAGACGCCCAGGGGTAACAGGTGCAAGCCATCCCTGGCAAAGCAGCATAGCTTGTCAAGCATGACATCCCAAGCAGACAGACATTGGATCCCTTTGGAATGACACCAGTAATTGTGCCACTTGTTAAAGCTGATCATTCTGTATTTGTACTGTGGCATCATTCTTGGTGAGGGTAGGATGCTGCACAAGGTCAGTGTCATACCGGCCTGGACTACATAATCAGAGAGCTCATCTATGTCTCTTTTCATCTAGTCCGGGGAGGTACGTCTCAGGTCATTCACACCAGCATGGACAATGACTGCATCATATTTGTACTTGCTTTGGGGTGACCTGTGTACTTTTGTTATGTGGCGTATTGTAGCAGCCTACAGGCAGCTTACTGTACCCTTTCCCCTGTTAAGTCTGGTGAGCGGGACAGCAGTGTGTCTGACTATGGAGTCACCTATTACAACTGTATCAGGCATGTTGTTTCTCCTTCTGGCCTGTGACTGTTTGGCACACCAGCTTTGTGTACTATGTGTTGCATGTGTTATGTTTGGAGGTAGTGGTTGCTTGGGTGTCTGCTTTAGAGGCCTCTGTTGATGTGGTGTGTTTGTAATTAGAGCCTATGGGAATGTTTTTCTGTTTTTATGTCTTTGGTTTGCAGTTGTGATAGGTCTATGTGAGACTGGGTTTGTGGTGTGTGTGGTTACCTTCTCCTCCTGACTAGTTTTGACAGTACTGAGTTGAGAGAGCTCAGCCTCCGGTTTGGATAAATGGTTGCATCTCTCACATATATTTGTATTTCTTGGGGGGAGGAGAGGGTTGTCTGTGTACATGGGGCAGGTGTACTGGGTTTGTGGTGTGTGTGGTTACTTTCTCCTCCTGACTAGTTTTGACAGTACTGAGTTGAGAGAGCTCAGCCTCCGGTTTGGATAAATGGTTGCATCTCTCACATATATTTGTATTTCTTGGGGGGAGGAGAGGGTTGTCTGTGTACATGGGGCAGGTGTAACATTGCCTCAAGATTCACAGATTCAACTTGTTGTAGCTAGCCTTAGTAGATTGTATGAGTGGACATATTTTATTGCCATAATACTGATCAGAGATTACCTCCCTTTTTAGGTTTGCTCTATCATGTAGTAGCTTCCTCATTCTCTTGCATGGTTTGGTAATGGCTGGGGTCCACCATGCCAGATGCCTGCATGTATGGCATTGTGTCTTGGTTTTATTTGGGATTGCATAAATCATGCATTCCTGGCAGTGTTCATGGAATGCCTGTATAACGGGTTCTGAGGTGTGGCCCATATTTTGCACATGCACAGGGCCTTTAATGGATTCCACATCAGTTTGGAGGAGTGCAACATTTGCTTTACACATGTTTTTCACTGTGGTTTTCTGGCCAGGGACAGTGGTCAGGATGTGTATATCCGGTGTGATTACTCTATGGTCTGATCTTACCAGTGAGGGATACACTTCTCATCTTGCCATCCAGTACCCATGTTACTGATTATCACATCAAGCATGTTTTCCCCTCTTGTGGGAGTCGTACGTTGTTCCTGAGCATTTTGGTTTATGGATTCTAGGAACCTTTGTCCTAGGGTGTTGGAGCTAGAATAATGCTCCCAGTCTATGTTTGGGTATTTTCAGTCACCCAATATAATGTGGTTTGGAGAACTTGATATATTCATGTATTCCAACATAGGCTAAGTGCAGTTCCTGGAGTTAGGATGGTAGTCTGTAGCAGGCTATAAACTGGGAGGCAGTTTTAGCCACTGTTACTTGACCATGGCTAGTCCATGCTGCTTCTTGTTGTGGTGCCAACATGGGGGTGTGGTTATCCTTGACAATTATTGCTAGTCACCCTCCTTTTGTAGCTTGTTCCATGTTTTGGGGCTGTACAGCACAGTATGAGGTGTAACTTGGTAGTGTTAGGGTGCTGTTGTGAGCCTTGACCCAGTTTTCTGTTACAGAACAGATATCAACATTATCCATGATGGGGGAGTTTAGACTGCATGCATCTTGCTGTTTAGACTTCTGGCATTACATCTAGGTTCTTATCCCTTGTGATACCTATGGAGGTGGGTTTGTGTTTTGAGTCTTACCTGTTCAAGGCATGCTGGGGGTAACAACAGCCTTTGCCAGTATCCATAAGGCCAGGACTGATAGGTGCACGCCACCCCTAGCAGGTGGAGCATCATGTCATGCTCAGTATGTCATCCCAGGCTGGCACACATTGGATCCCCTTTGACTAACAGCAATACTTCAGCCAATTATTGCAATTGATCATCTCATCTTCATATTGTGGCATCATGCTTGGTGAGGGTAGGATGTTAGTCAGGGTCATCAAGTTTGCATATACTACATGGTGTTACATTGCTTAACACATGGCACGCATGCCTCAGGTGGTGCTGCAGGGCTGCCTATGTTGGATGCACATACTACACTCCCTGTACATGTTTGAAAGCAGGTTGTGTCAACTTAGGCGTCCCTTTTACTATATGTGTGAGTCGGAGAGATGTATCATTTCCAGGGTCCCTACTGAGCCAGTGTATGTGCTATGCGTTGCCGCTTTGCCAAGGCCAAGGCATACTGGGCACGCCTCCTTCTGCCTACTGGGGCAGGCTCAGGTTGCTCCTCCTCTGAGTCACGCTCTGCCTGTGATTGACTTGGCAATGGTGGGGGGCTGTTTGGCCCAGGCCTATGGTGATCCTGCCTCAGCTGTTTTTGCAGAATCATATTATGTAGCATAGCACATACCAAGACAATTTGGGTACATGTAGTTGGTGAGTACTGCAAGGCTCCACCAGATGTATCCAGGCACCGGAACCGTGACTTGAGCAGCCCAAACACACGCTCAATTACATTTCGTGTTTGTGCGTGTACCTCATTATGGCGTTCCTGTTCAGGTGTGTGTGCATTTCTGATGGGTGTCATCAGCCACAGCTCCAGTGCATATCCAGCATCCCCTACTTAGTGACCATGTGGGATGTCCCCACTGGCAAATGTCTGGTACAGCTGCATCAGATGCCAGATATGGGAATCATGGTAGCTTCCAGGGCAGCCAGCACACACATTCATTATTATGCCCTGGGCATCACACATGACCTGGCAGTTGATGGAGGGGAAGCCCTTGTGGTTAATGTAGGCCCTACCCCGCTCACCAGCTGGTGCTTTGATGCGTATGTGCGTGCAGTCTATTGCACCCACTACCTCAGGGTATTCCACTATTTGCTGGAAGAGATGCATATTGCTGGCCAATACCTCACGGGCATTGGAGAAATATACATGATCACCGACATGTGCTGACATGGCATCCAGGAACTGGTGCAGTACCCTGGAGGCTGATGCCTGTAATATCCCCATCTTATCACCAGTTGGTCTCTGGAAGGTACCTGTTGCTAGTATTCTTAGGCCAACACATACCTTGGTTCCCACTGGGATGGGTTCCCCTCTGTTGGTTCTGTGTGTGAGGCGTTGCCTGCACAGCTCAACAATTTGCTGCAGGAGGTCTCTGTCCACTCTATAGTGCTCCACTATCTCCAGCTCATGTAAACCCTGGTAGGTGACCCTCGGCCTGTACACTCTTCTCCGTCTCCTCACTGTGGGTTGTCTGGCAGCATTTGCATTGTCACTACCCTCAGCAAGTCGCCTATGTGTCCTTATGACAGCTATGGCAGCCCCTAGCATTTCTGCTCTGAGTGAAGCTGTTTCAGTTTTCACTTCTAATAGCTTACTCCTGTCTTGCAGTGTCTCTTGAGAGAAACATCCTGCACTGTTGTTTGCAGAGTTTTAAGTGCTGGACTGGGCTAGTATTCTGCCTGTGTAATTGCCTGCTTCTAATTGTTTTCACCTGTTAGCTCCAGCAGTATTCCCTGCTAGCTTCCTACTATTTCTGTTGCTTCCTTTTTCCTTTCTGTTTCCTCAGGGGGGAGCAACGCGCATACCAGCGGAAACATGGTCACAGTGGCTTACACGCATCATGCATGCTTACGCAGTTCAGAATCTACTTATTTGGGTTAAAACGCACGCACACCAGCGCAAACAGTCTTACAAGTCTAATAATGTCATATAATATTAAGGCTAAATGTGTATTTCATAAATAATAGATGATATCCACATTTTTACAGAGAAGCCTTGCAGTTACTAAACGCAAGAAAATGTTGCTCACAACTGGGTGAGGCTTTGATTGCTTAATTGAATGCACTTAATGAATTTGCCAATGAAGTGATTAGAGATTACAACTAGAGATATAAAAACCATTGTACCACACTTATTATTTGATCTGAAGAAGCTTGCAGTTGC
The DNA here is from genome assembly GCF_019279795.1 of Protopterus annectens. Lineage (NCBI taxonomy): Eukaryota > Metazoa > Chordata > Ceratodontiformes > Protopteridae > Protopterus > Protopterus annectens. Next base: position 119,409,008 of record NC_056748.1, on the reverse strand, counting down.
AAGTGAAAGCGCTTATCTCGATTTTTTACCTTGGAATAAAGAGTTTTTGTCAGAAGAAGGTGTTTTCGTGGTGTATCCTGAATAGTTAATTTTTGCTGCAGTCTTACAAGTCTGCCAACAGGCTCCCACATGCTCAGAGTGCCTTACACGCGTGCACACTGCCCTACTCTTGCCTCCTGGCATGCAAACGTGCGCATGCACACCCAGCAAGAAACTTTGGTGTTGGCTACAGTGTACACCTTCCATTTCTTGACTTTCCCATGCTTATCTTGTGGCACTCCTCTTTCCATGATATGTGTCTGACATCTGTCACGTAACACTGTCCTCCAATGAACTGCATTTCCTTCTGCCATTCCCCCCTGTGATGTCACCTATCTCCTACACTGTTCCTCCCCCTTATGTAACTCTTACACTACTCGGAATGTGCTCATTTGCTATGTGACAGTGGGATTCAGTATCCTAACACTCATTTACATACGATTGTCTACTAATGCTTAGTTACATGTCTTAGACTCAGCTTCCCCCCTTAGCAACCACTAAACGGTGGCCATGTTGTTTTTGGTCTGCTGGTCCCTGCATTGTAAATCCATGTATTGCATAAAACCCACATTTGTGGGTTTATAACCTTCATTTTTATGTTTTATATAGCGCAGCCCGTTTGCGCGGGGCTGCACTGCGTTTAAACATCGGCGATCACTGAAAAAAAAAATTACTTTTTTCTCATATTTGCATCGGGGTACCTTGCCAATGGTCACATATTTGGCCATTGGCATGCTGCCTAACACATATGCACCCTTTATTTGGAGCTGACATGGCTCCATTGTGTTATTTGCAGAAACGTACTCAGTTGCAACTGAGTACATTTCTGCAGCTAACACGACTCTTACACAGGCTGGTTTGAGCTTCGTGGATCGCTAATCTACCTCATTTGCATGCCTTTCGGCTGCAAGTGAGGTGATTAGCATATCCATGCCCAGTCCGTGTAAGAGACATTTTAGCTGGTCTCTTACACGGAATTTCGGGCTGTTCCTGGATCACGAGGGCTGCATGGAGTCTTACACTACTCTTAGACTCCATGCAAGCCTTCGTGAATCCTGCCCTATGTCTACTCTGAGACCCAAAGTTCACGTTTATTGAAAAATCACATGCTTTCTGTTCAGTTTTTGTTTGCTTCCATGGGTTGAGGAAGTAACTTTGTTAGCCATATAAGGCCATCCTCAGTACTTTGAAGTCCAGACCATATAAACAAATTTTACGCTGAAGGACTGTTGAGAACACCTTCCCAGTCCTTCATGTACTTCTGTGTTGCTGTTCTCCATAAAATATAGTGGTCTAGTGGTATTTGCGCAGTAGGAATTCTCTAGTAGTCTAGGAAATTGGCCTTCTTATTGTTCCATTCATCTCTGTTCTGCTATAGGAACTGACACGGTGCGTCACCTTAACAATTTACCCCTTTCATATATTAACAAAACACAAAAGGAAACCATGGTTCTTTACTCTTAGTCACCAGCTGGTTTACAACTGGTTTATTTGGGTTAACCTACCACTTTACTAGTCTTGTGGTCTTGCTACTATTTTACTGTTTTTGAGTATGCATATGCCTTAGGAACTAACCTGTCGTAAACACTGTTCTTAGCCAAACTTATTAAATATAACTAACAAAATATTTTGAATAAAACTGCATCTTTTTTCCTGTGCATTTATTGTGTGGCAGAAAATGTTTCTGTGTTTTCCTGCCTTCAGACTAACACAATATTACAGGCAGTGGAAGTTTGAGGGTAATCTGTTTTGTTTTTGTTGCAGGTTTACTTATTTTTAGCTGTTGCAAAGCTTAAGAAAACCTGCCATGATTGCCCTCTTTCTAAAGGTAACTCAGAGTAAATATATTATTTTTTCTTAGCAGCTATACATTGACTCCACTGCAACTGTCAATGAGGCATCAAAATATGTTTCTAGTATCTTAGCATTTGTGTTTATTCAGTCAGTGCAATGCCTATTTCATAGTTTGTGGTCTGTTCCTTGTTTCATTCTTTTAGTGGTTTACTAAATGCTCCTTGTTTTACCAGGTACCATCTACTGAAAAACACACGAGCTCAATCCATATGAAGAACTATACCTGGGCCTGTGCTAAGCCTACATGATGTAAGGATGTTAGAGTGATGAGCAGAAGAACCAATCAGATATGCATGCTGCTCATTGTGCCTGCATGTTTGCAAGCACCTTCTTCTGGCCAGCAACAGTGTTTTCTGGCATGCTAAGATGCTTGCATGCATGAGCATAGAATGTCTGCTGCTGTTAACATTTCATTGCAAAACATGTCCATTTCTGATGTGCATGTCATTATAGCTGTTAACTCCATTTGTTCTTCTGTATGCATGCTGAAGTAAAGAATATAGCTAGGGTGTTATATTGCATACTTAAATTCCTTATATACGCATCTCATATGCAACAGCTGCAATCTACGCATTCATCTCATTATGTATATTCTGTCCTTGTTAACTGTTCATAGGCTCATAGGATCATAGGAACTTACTAGTCTATTGTTCCTGAGGCACTTACAAGCCTAGCCAAGAATTTAGCCCATGTTCCAACAAGTCAACACCTGATGCCACTGTCTAGCAGGGACACAGATGGAATTCCAGTGGTGTATTTTCTGTTCCCCATCCAGTTATCCACGTTGCACTTAAAAAGGGTTAATGAGGTACTCTGCTTGACGTGGAGAAGGAGTCTATTCCACAGAAGGTGGAGTCTCTGGGTCACAAATCTGTCCTGTCAATAAGTCCTATTGATGTCACAGACCAGGTTGAGGTCATGGGTGTGAGTTACTTGAGTGGACCTTGACTTGCGGATATGCAGCAGTCCCGTCAAGGCAGGGTTTGAGATTGCTTTGTATGCCAGACAGAGGTCACCTCTGAGGAGTCTGTATGAACTGAATAGAGGAGCATGGCTTTTAGCCTATCTGTGTAGAGTAGATGACTGAGGCCCTGGATTCTCCTGGTGAGGAACCTATGTGGTCTCTCCAGCTGCTGCATGTGCTTTGTGAGGTACATGCCAAAATAGTCATTGTACTTAATAATGGGCTCACATGGAATTGCAAGGAATGGTAACATAACAGTAATTCAACAGCACCAACACACAAGAAAATGTTATAACAAAGGACAAATCACAGTTTCTGATGGTCTGGCTGTAAAACATATATTAAGAAATGTTTATGGAAGCCCTCATCACCATTCTTATGGGTGTCATCAGCCAAGGTTCCAGTGCATAACCTGCATCCCTAGTAAACGACCTCATGAAATATCCCGCTAGTGAACATCTGATACAGTTGGGAGGTGTACCAGATATGTGAGTCATGGTAACTGCCAGGGTTGCCAGCATACATATTCAAGATGATTCCCTTGGCATTACACACAACTTGGCAGTTAAAAGAGTGAAAGCCCTTTATATTAATGTAGAGCCGTCCCTGTTCCCCAGGTGGTGCCTTAATTTCTACATGTGTGCAAGTTATGGCACCCAGTACTTCAGGCTGATACCTGTGACATACCAAGCATGTCCCCTGTTGGTCTCTGAAAGGTACTTGTAGCTAAGATTCTAAGTGCTACACAAACCTTTGTCCCCACTGGGATGGGCTGCTCTCAGTTTGCCCTGGTTTGGAGTTGAGGAATGACAGAGGTTGCAGAGTTCCCATGGTGCGTCTCTATCCACCCTGTAGGGCTCTACAATTTCCACACCATCTAGGTTGTAATACGTTACCTGGGTTCTGAATTTTTTTTTCCTTCTTGGCCTTGGTCTATTAGCAGTAACAGCAGCAGCACAGACTTCAGCCTGTTGCACATACACATGAATTAAAGCAACAGCAGCCCCTAACATTGTTTCTGTGTAGAATACTTTCCATGGCTGTATTCAAATAGGTTTTGGAATTTACAGGAAAAAAACAGCCTTGAGTCTACAGGGTTGCTTTATAGTTTGCTGAATAGCTCCTCCATCTTGGATTGGTTGATTAGCATACAATTCAGCTGCTTATGCTGTAATTTGCATGCCATGGTATTTATCTTGTTTACGTGACTGTGTGTAGCTCTACACACTATGTAGAGCTGCTTACTGCATCCAAAACAATGTGCAAAATGGACAGTGCAAGCTTTATTGAATATGGCCATGTTCTTCATACAGATGTACTTTACTATTAAATATTTATGTTAATTTTATTTCATAGAATAAAAAACATTTTACTGATGTTAGTTCATGAAACCAGACAGGCTTTGTAACAAAAAAACAGACCCCAAACAATATTAGAATAATTGACTTCACTGGCAATAATAAACAAAAACTAGCAAATATAACTTTAGACACAGACAAGGGATTTAGCCATGTAGCAGGTGATATCTGTTCAAAATATTAAAACTATGGGGTTCTGGAAATATATATTAACTATAAAAGTTATATGAAATGAAGTTTGGCAACAAGCTAAGTTGTCCCGGGACATCTTCTTGGGGGGGGGTTAGGTTAATATTAGGGGGAGTTAAGTGGGTTGGAGAGGTGAAAGGGTTAAGTGGAGGCAGGGATGGTTGGGAGGAAATGAGAAAATGATGAGGAGGGGCTTAAGAGGTTTAGTCTAGTGTGGCTGGGTTAAGAAATCACATTTTGGTGTGAACTTGCTAAGGCAAGGGTTATGCCCTAGACGACCTGTAGGTATTAATGAAGAACAGGTAGGCCCTGCATTACTGCTTGGTGGCTGGGGTAGGAGGTGTGGGTTGGTAAAGGTAAAAGTTGTTGTTGTGTCTTTCGGCTTTTCCCGGTTAGGGGTCACCACAGCGGAACTCTGGTCCTCTAATGATTGGTAGTTGATTTTTACATGCCGAGTTACCAACCCTGATGTACAACCTTCAACGAAGGGACACCCATTCACGCATGTCTGCACGCAGAAGATGCTCTAGCTGAGAATTGAACCAGACATTGTCTTACTGTGAGGTGACAACGCTACTGCAGCACCACCGCCGCCTGGGAAAGGTAAAAGTATAATATATAATTTTTTTTTTTTTTTGGTAGGGCTATGGAAAAGTGAAGTTGCAGGGCATTGTCGGGAACAGTGGTTCAAGTGGGTTTTGGTGTGCTGGTGGCTTCTTTGGTGGTATTTGCTTTTCTCTGGCTTTTACGTGTGTGAGAGGGCTTCATGAGTAATGGACGTTGCAGTTTTGTGGGCTTTTAGACGTTGTTAGTTGAGTAAATAAATACAAGAAAGTGCCTTGACAAATGCCTCCTTCTGTAGTTCATGCAGAGATTCCTGTACAGGTAGCGTATTTCAAACCAAATCACCCATCATCCTATGTTTTGTTATTCTTAGCTTATGAATTATGATGAAATGTCTACTCGCTATAGTAGTTCTGATGAAAATAGCAAAAGCCCTGGCTGAGTGTTACACCACTTTTCAATCAGCAAGTTATTTAAACTAAATTTAGGACTAAACACTGTTACGTATTTTATTAGGCAGCTCAAAAGTCAAGGTTTTAGAATCTATAAAGTCATTTTGCATTCACATCCATTTCCCCTCTCTTTAGTTGCGATACTGTGAGGAGAGGTCATGGTTTCTTCGAGATTTCTCTGGCACACTATGGTTTTGACTCTTTAGGTTGCAGTCAACTGGGTCGTTTGTGGTTGTTGGTGAAGGACTTCTACTGGTTATGTTATTGGCCTGTCAAGGGATTGGGGGCACTTGTGCTTCTCAAAAGCTGGTTCTGCACAGTTTAATTGTGGAGCACAATTTACTCGCACCTGGTGGATGCCTGGGTGGACACTCGGGGGGGGGGGGGGGGTTGGCTCACTTTCAGTTTTGGAACTTGAAAATGGTTTTAACGTAGGTGAGTTGGGTTGAAGGATTTGTGCTGCTATCGCTTTGTTGTGGTCCGTGATTCTTGTGGGTGCATGGTTTATGGTGTTCTCGGACTGGAGTTGATTGGGTTTGATGGACATCCTAAGTGGCAGACTTCATCTCCTTCAGAAAATTCAGGCTGCTGCATGACTGGTTGTTCAGTCTGTTTTCTGGCTAGGGTGAGCAGTACAAGAAAGTAAAAGGAAAAACGGGGTAAATGAAAATGGCAGGTTGACAGAGGATTTTGCAGCGAGCGGGTACAGCAACGACATCGTGGGGTATGTTGTTCTGCCGACAGTTGGTGTAGATATATATATATATATATATATATATATATATATATATATATATATATATATATATATATATATATATATATATATATATATATATATAGATATATGTATATAAATCTATATATAATGTGGTAAATAGAGTAAAAATAAAATGGATAGTGATTTTGTTCATTCGCTTCGGATGGTGTTGCTGGTGGCATGCTTTCTGGTGGTGCATGTTGCTTCTCGGTTGACCGATGACTGGTTTTCGTGGGCTGATGGTGAGTTGACAGGGTTGATGGTTGACAAAAATTCAATGTTGGCTGGAGAACGTGCAGGAATGTCTTTGGGGATGGTGCTGCACTGAGCATTTCTGGCATTGAAGATTGCACAGTGCAGGGGTCCATTCCCTTCAGGGTATTTGACGTTCAAAGGTATAGAATATATTAAAAAAAAAAAAAAACTGTTAGACAGGTCATGGTCAGATTTCATGCTGGTTAACTGGCTGTCTAGGATTGGGGGAGCAATATATTGCTAAGCAAGGTATGCTCCGGTCAGGTGTTAACTTCATCATTAAGATGTTTTGGCTGTGTGTATGTCCTAAGAATTTTACAGTTGCCTTTCTTTTACAGGTGGAGTGCTGCGGATGGGGCATCATGGAAATTAGGGCTTTGGAATGCTGCTGCTATAATTGGGAATAGATGCTTGTGTGCCGAGTACCAGTTGCGGTGATACACAAGGAATTCCCAGATGATGGAAGCAGTGGTGAGCAAAGAGGTTACACATGGGGAGCACAAGGTGGCATCAATTACTGACTGCAATTGCTGAAGGACAGAAGGCATCATGTAGTGGCTTGAAAAGGGGATCTGAAAGGTAACATTTTGACAGGATGGGTGTTTTGCCACCAGAATGGGGCACAAGGTGGGTCTGAGTAATCATCTTATTAATGTATATTAGAGCTCTGTGTTCAATTAGTGGGAGCTGATTATTGCATTAGTATAGGGGTCAAGTAAGAAAGAGGTAGGTCAGGGGGCAAAGGGGAAATGGTTGGGGACTGTTTATGGGGAGTGTGGGGATGAGTAGAGTCACGACATTCATAGGAGCACAGGACTTATTAGGCTAAAGCTCTATGGCTCTTCAAGCCAGTGAAGTTCAACCATTGCTTTCTTAGAACTTTGGGGTGGTTGTATTTACTCATTCAGTGGTTGAACCATATTTGGGTGAAGGGCCAATGAGGTATTTGATAGGATGTTGAAGTTTGTTCCTAACGGGTGGTGTCTTTGGGGTGACAAATTTGTTCCATGAGTAGGTAGTGTTAATGGTACATAGGTTAAGGCTTTACAGAATATCACAAGGATTATTTCACCTGGTGTTTGGGTCAGTTTTGTGAGTAGAATTTTAAAAAGCATGGTAGTTAGGCAGTTGGTGGGGTAGTTTTAAAACTGGCTGCATTTTTACAGGGGAGTTAGAAGGTTTAAAGGAAGATTGGTTGCAGGATAATACTGCAGTAGGACAGGTCTTAATTGCATTCTAGTGGTATAGGTAATATAAGGAAAGAGCTCTCCAGGGGAAATGCTAGGGCCAAACAGGGGTTATGAATTGTTTGGTAACGAGTGAATTGGGGGTGTTTATGGCTGGGTATGTAGAGTATTTCATTGCTGAGCATAGGCGGGTTTTCGGGATCTAAGTCAAGGGGTGTTTTTTTTTTTTTGCCAGCTAAGGTAGGACATTAAAGTTGGAGTTAGACTGTTCCCTATGGTAATGTGAGTTGCTACACATATAGAACTGGGTAGTTGGTGAGCTAAGGTGATATGCTATGGTTAACAGGGTCTTGGGTGTGAGACTTGCTACTAGTTGTTTGACTGGGTGCCATCTTGAGTTCAAGGAGTTATAGTTGTGTTTTTGTTGTGGTTATAGGCTGTCAATACATTCAGGTTGAGACATGATTTTAGCTTTGAAGGCAGCGGGCTAAAAGGGTATGTGTTCTCTTGGTGTGGATGTTTGGGTGTTACAACGGGGTTATGGTAATCCTACTTTATTTAGTTTCATTAGGGTGTGTTTCAGTGATGGCATGGCAAATGGGTTTATGACATGATTCTAAGGTGCTTTACAGATGATTGGTACACCAAATGATGTTTGGCTTGACCCTTCCCTTTATGGGAAGTGGATTGAATAATTTTGGGTAGAAGGGTGGGGGAACAGCCTAGTCAGGCTGGTTGGTGGAGAAGAGGGATAGGCTTGCCCTCTTCTGTTCCCCCTCTGATGTCTGGATGTTCATTTCAAGGATCTGGGGAAAGGAAATGAGTAGTTGGAGGAAGCTTGCTGAATTGATAAGCAAGCTGAGGCAAGGATGGTGCTTATTTGGTGGAAGGTAATTCAATGGATGGTGTATGAAGTGAAGTGGGATGCTGCTTCATATGTAAAGTAAGTGAGCAGAGGTATGGACCCTGCTTGTTGGGCAGGGTGAGTAGGTACGCTGCCCTGATTAACATTACAATTAATGGTCTATGAAGTGAGATGGGACACTGCTTCATGGGTAAAGTGAGCAGAGGTATGGACACTGCTTACTGGGGCAGGGTGAGTAGGTATGCTGCCCTGATTAACATTACAAGGATGTTATGCTGTATTTAGAATCAATTATATCATGAATAGTTGTAATTAATAAAGCTGGTGATCAAAGCTATGTTATGGAAATTTAATAAAGGTCGTCAAATATCATTTGGTGTGAGGTGTGTTATTGAAGGGGACCGGGACAAATAGGATTTTATCATTCTCCGGCAACAAAGTTAACATGAAAAGCAAGACAGTGTTGTCCTCATTACTATTTGCACTTGCAATTAAAATATTGCCTAAATGGATAAGACAGACACAACAGAGTTTAAGATAAATAATTTCATTTTGGTATGATGTTGATAATAACAGATATTGGATCTTCTATAATATATGTTGATACTTCTTTATCGAGTTAGGAAAACTATCAGAGTGTGTACGATCTTAAGTTTAATGAAATAAAACAAACTCCATTTTGCTTGATAAGACTGCAACTCAATAACTGGAAGAACCATATAACTTACAAGTGGAAATGTGATAAGTTAAAATATCTAGGGATTTTTATGTTCAATAATCTTGCCAATAATGTAAAGATAAAATACAATATCATTATGTAAAGCTTTAAAGAAATAACTTCTAACATAAAATGTATTTTACTTTTGAGGGAGGCTACATCTGAACAGAGAAATTATAGATGGAAACATTTCTATTTTTTTTTTTATTTCTTAGTTTGGCATAATAGCTAAGGTTTCCACCTTATAGAAACATGATACAGGGCTTGATTCTGACGTTGGATTATTGGCTTAAAATGACCACTCAGAGCAGTTTGCCTGGAAATGCCCTATGAGCCAATGAATATTAGCATTTAGACATCATATCTGAACAGGAGTAATGGAGTTATAGACTTCCCACATATTGGTTCTTACAATTTTATAATCATGTTATATGTTAAGTACAATAAATGTTGAAAGTCTAGCAAAGCAAATTAGATGAAACAGCATAGCAAGACAATAAATTAAAAAAATAAAAATATATTTAAAATGAATGTTCTGTAAGTAGAATGACTATATCTCGGCTGGGCATACAATAAGCTCTGCTCAAAAGATGGTAATGTAGGGACTTCCTGAAGCAAGAGTCACAAACCTGAACTATAGAATAGTAGCTGATGATTCCAAAAGACTGGGGCAATATGTGCAAAAAAGCAGTCCTACCAGTAGAGCTGGGCATGCTGGGAATTTTTGAAAAGGAGTTATGCTTGGCTCTTACAGTTCAATAACAGCCTAACCAGTGCTCATAAAGTATAGAACAAGAAAGCATCATTGATCAAAGTTGTAGTCTATCATCTTGATATTATTTCTAATACCAAGCAGAAAGAAGTCCAATAGAACTTATGTGATAAAGAGAAGTTTACAAACCCAGATCAGTCTATAAACCCACTTAGCAAAATGTTATGGGTCATTAACAGTTATTTACAGAGCTAAACCATATTATCATTTAGATGTAGTTAAAACATTTTACATCAATTGCATAAATAATTTCATATATAAAATGTATAGCCTTAAAATTGGAGTTTCAGAATATTTCATTTTGTAGTTCTTCTACTTAAGTTATAATAAACACTAACAAAAAGAAAATAGACTGAAAAAATAATGGATTTCTACAATATATGATAAAATACTCTAAGATCCTGATTCCAAAAGAATGTTGTGGACCGTTCAATGCTACAAAGAAGGACATCAGAGAACTGTTAGTGGGCAAGATACTAAGACATTATATCAATTGCAAGTAATACTTTTTTCAGTGTAAGATAAATAAGAACCCTGCACACACGTCAGCTTAGAAAACACAACAGGTGCACCCATAGACAATAAAATGCAAAGGAGTAGTGCAATAAAACTTTTACAAAAGCACTTGGTGGAGGTCATAGGTGCTTTCAATTTCACTTAATGAATTTAAATGGACCATGCCAAATCCATGCTGATTCCACAGAACACTTATAAATAAACATGCAGGTGGCAGTAAATGCACTACAGTAGGCTGGGATTCTACAAGCTATACTAGAAGCAATCTATAGTTCTGTCCCAAAAGGTAGCCAACATGGCACAAAGCCAAGCTACAGTTAATCCAACACTCTCTAACCAGGAAATCATTGATAGATACTGAGCTGGTTCACACCATGTGTAGGATGTGTGCATGCCACATATCCTCACACAGTATGCAGGGTAACCCTACCTCAGGCCTAGGTATACTGACCTCTGGGACATTTCAGTGACATCTGATTGATGCTGTAATGGTGTCCCAGACTGCCACTAATTGCATACAAGGACAGTTCCTGCCAGAAAGTGGATGAATTCATCATCTTCCCAGCAACATCATTGGAGCACAGGACTGCAATTGCCACACCCCATGTCCTAAGTGCAATTTACTGCATCCACATAACAGTCAACACCCCAGCATTAGATGATGGTATACAGTGCAAGAATAGAAAGGAGTGGCCATTGCTCAATTGTCAGGTAGTGTACTCGACAGATTGTCTCATTATCGGTATCATGGCAACATACTCCAGAAGTGTGCATGATGCTGCAATATAGAGGGAAAGCAAGCTGAGGGCCACTTTCCAACAGGGTGACATTCTGAAGGGGATCCTACTTGATAACTGCAGGATCATAGCTATAACATAATCTGAACCAAGACCTGTCAACAATAAGCAAAGTGAATAAATGTGTGTTTTTATCTACAAACAGGTGACTGTGGCTAGCTAGTGGAATCTTATCTCATGATGCAAACAATAGCACATATATTGTGACATTTAATACTACTAAGCAGGTGTCTGACATGCTATAATCACAATTCAGAGGTCTGGATGCATCCAGGGGTGCATTGCAATACACATCAGAAAAGGCTTCACAAATGGTCACTGTGTGAGCTATGCAGGCTAATGCAGCATAACATGTTAACAACTAAACACGGTTGCCTATCAGTCCTAAATTTGGGAAACTTACCCCAAGATCTCCAGATATCTTCAGTGTAGCTCTCAGAATGAGCTGTCACATGATGATCAGGAGGACACAAGGGTGACTGACAGAAATTGGGGTTCATATTAAAAGAACAAAAACCCTAAACCGCGAATGCTCACATGAACAAAAATGCCGGGAATTGAAAGTGGGATTGCGGGGTCATGTTACAGTGACGAGTAGGAAATTTGCCCTTTCCTTACTGTAGTGTGACCTCAGAGTTACAATATATAGTTAGCGGGGGGTGTGGGGGGCTGCAACTTCGATCATCGGCATTTTTGCTCATGTGAGCGTTCGCGGTTTAGGGTTTTCGTTCTTCTAATATGAACCCCAGAAATTGTGAATTGGTGACAAAGGTTGCAGACGTATATGGTAACTCAGGCAACATGGCAGCATCTGGCTCAGAACTTTGTGTCATAACAAGCCATATGTATCTTACCTCTTAACTGTACCGATTTTCGTAGAATGTCCATATTTTTGCCTCATATTTTTGGTCCATTTTCATAAGACTGTGGTTTTCTAGCAAATTAATGGCAAATCATTAAAGATTTGAAGTTAGAAAATAATGACAGACATTTGAGTTTCAGACTTCATACCCTTCAGAAAATTCATGCTCATGTAAAACCTGTTACTCTATTCATTTTCTAAGTTTGTAAGAGCAATATTTAAAAATTGTCCCTATTTTTGTGCCTTTGTCCCACTTTTATTTATGGCTTTGTCCAGATTTCTTGCTCTAAGAGTTTGAGAGCATGATATGTATACAAATGCACAGATAAACCAGTGATGTTCACACAGTGTTGCCCCATTACAACAGTACAGCAGACAATTACAAGAAAAAGGTGGATAGATGTTAAGATGGAATATTATACATATCATAATTACAATATATACACATGCGCACAGAAGAAATTAATATATTTGGATGGGTATAGAATAACATTCACTACTGGACTACTGTAGGCAAGGTACAATACCAACAGTGATCATTTGTGTGTGGCACACCACAGGTGTGCAGAGCAGAAAGTCTCAATGGCCAGGTAAGCTCTTGTCATACTTATGATGAGTGTGTATAGGTAACAGCATAAATGTGAGTATGAAAATGTCTGTTGGTCTATGCACTGGATGTTGTACCATAGCCAATGTGACTTAAATGTGGGGGTTTGTATGACAACACTGACATGCAGTACACACATGTCATAGTAATAAATAAATTGAAATCAAGTTCATTGTGCATGTAGAAGTCTGGAAAATATTGAAATTTAGAGCACTAAAGGAATAGAAAGAGTGTTATTCATCCACTATTTACATCAATTAGAAAGGAGAAATGATGTTTACGGAGATCAAAGACATTTGTTAGCAGAAATTTGTCAGCAAATGAAGAAAAGGCATTGAATTAGTAGAGAGTTTGGAATTAGTATGGGAGAAAAAGGAGAAGAAGTGTAATTTGCCAACCATTGGATTACATAACATTACAAAACAATTAGGATAGCTTCTTAATAAGACTGAGTAAAGAGCTCTGCACAAAGTAAAACTCGGACAGAATAACAAGAATCAGCAGTACATCTGCGAATATAAGCAAGCACTCTTAGTCAGAAAGAGACGATATTAAGAAGCAAGACACAAAATAAAAAAGTTTGTGATTTATGATGTGAGTTAGCAAGTGCATTTATGTAGTTAAGTAAGCGCTATCAGTTTGAAAGAGATCTGATGACATGGAAGTAAGAGCATTTACAAGAAAGTGTTTGATCCTATGTTTTAAAACTAAGGAGAAAGCCACTGTACTTGGGGTTTACCTAATGAAGACAACTCATGAAAGAGAAGAGGTTGTAGCTCTGTTATATAGCAGATAGACGCCTCCAATATAGAGGCGAAATACATGAAAAATGCTATGCAGGGAGAGTGATTAGTTTTTACAAAAGGCAAATAAGAACATGACATAAAAAGGTGGAGCCTGCATCTTGCAACAGGATACACACAAGCCATTGGAGAAAAAGAAAAAGAATAGCAAATTAGGAGAGAGAAAGGAATTAATAAACATTGGTAGATTTATTAAAACTTACTTGCATGGAAGAATGTAATTGGCTTCCAAGAAATAAGAACCAGAACATCGGATTGGATTACAAGTACACCAATAATTAGCATAGAGACTCCCATTGGTTGTGGGGGATGACTCTAAGTCAGCAACATGAATATAAATAGAAGTAACTGCAAATGTTAAGCAGATCTGAAGAAGGTTGATAAACCGAAAGCGCTCATCTCTCTTTTTTGCGTTACAACGCTAACTTTCAAATGGTTAGGTTGTAGCTTCTATTTTGTTTTTTGTTTTAAATCATTTTCATAAAAGTTCTTTTAAAGAAGAAACAAGGAGAAGCGTCTTAACAAGAATTTTAACAGCAGTATCCAAGGAGGAAAGCACCATATTTATATCATAAACTCGAAAGACTAAAACATTGAACGCAAAACATCGAACTGCAAATGTCGAAAGCTGATAACCGTGAAAGCTTAAAACTTCAAAAACTGAAACTCCGAATACCAAGGGTTGGCCATCTGCTCACCCGTGCAACCTGGAACATAACCCTAACAAACACAAACACACCTCTGTAATCGTCAGAACACCATCCAGTCAGCAAATAACACTAAGCTGCAAACATTTATGTGAACTAGTCTAATGTGCTCAACTGAAAGTAAATCGTAAATGCAAAAGCAGTAAAGCAGCACAGAACGATTCTTCCAGTACAAAACACGGAAGACACAAACACTACAAAATACCCCCACACCACACCCCCCCTACTTAAATAGACCAACTCTGACATCGCACCACAGTGGAGGTAATAGCAGAGCCATGGAAACGGCCCACTGAATTCTTTCCCTGGGTAAGAATTCGATGTTTCACGGCTTCAATAATCCCAGTCTTCGATGTTTCAGGTTCGATGTTATGTCATTCAATGTTTTAATCTTTTGAGTTTATGATATAAACCCATTAAGTACAATTTGCATCATACATAATTAATGAGTTTCATTAGCATAATATGTTTTGCAATCACATCCCTGTATATCTTAGGTTCATAGGTTCATAGGTTCATACTAGGCTATCTGCCCTGGGGCAATTATAAGCCTAGCCCGATTCTGTATGGCTTACGCCACCCCTTGATTTGAGTATACTGTGCCCTTTTTAAGGTTTAGTTTACTGTGCCTCTGTCTAATAGTGACACGGGAGTAATCCCTGGGACAAACCTACGATCCCCCATCCACTTATCGAGATTCTTCTTGAAGAGATTCAGTGAGGTGCTCTGCCTCACATGAACTGGAATTCTATTCCAGAGCAAAGGGAGCCTCTGGGTTATGAACCTTTCCCTCCAGCAAGTTCTATTTATTTCTGTGCTGAGGTTCAAGTCCCTTGAGCGTGTGGCTCTAAGGGATTTAGATTTACTGAGGTGGAGCATGTCCATTAATTCTGGATTTGACATAGCTTTGTATGTCAGGCATAGATCGCCTCAAGTAGGCGGTATGCAACTGAGTAGAGCTGGAGTTTTTAACCGAGCAGCATATGGCATCTGTTTGAGACCCTTGATCCTCTTGGTGAGATACTTTTGGGGTCTTTCTAATTGCTGCAGGTGTCGGGTAAGGTACATCCCAAAAGGGGCATTGTATTCTATGATGGGCCTGATGAGGGATGAATAAAGGGCACGATTACCTCTCTTGCTCTAGATGTGAAACCCTTCATGATGAGGTGGGCTATGTAGAAGGTCTTTCTAACCACTTTGGCAATGTGGTTTTCAAAGGAGAGATTGCTATCAACTTGGGTCCCCAGGTCCCTAATAACTTTCTCTGTACTTAATGGGTTTCTGCCTATGTGGTAATTTGTGGGCACATTGTTTTTGCCAAAGGGTATGACTATACATTTTTTGGCATTTAGCTTTAAACCATGGTGCTGGCACCAGTTATCTGTCTCTGTGAGACCTTTTTGAAGGATGTTTGTGTCAGCTGGAGAGTTGATTATAGCGTCCAGTTTGCAGTTGTCTGCGAACTTGGTGAGCCATAGTCCTCCCACGTTTGCCTGTACCTCGGAAAAGTATATACCGAACAAGAGTGGTCCCAGGACAGAACCCTGTGGGATGCCACTTGTGACCGGTTTCGAGTCTGACATGGCTCCAGCAACTCTCACTCTGTGGGTTCTGTCTTTGAGCCAGTTTGCGACCCATCTTGTGACATAGGGGTTTATATTTAAGCTGGATAGCTTATCTATGATGCCCGAGTGGGGTATTGTGTCAAATGCCTTTTGCAAGGTCCAGATAGGCTGTGTGGACTACCTTCCCTTCATCTATGGCTTTGGTGACTGTTTCAAAGAAGTCAACCAGGTTCAAAAGGCAGGATCTGCCCTTGACAAAGCCGAACTGGGTAGGATCTAGTGTCTGTAGGTCCCCAATGTCTTTGTTTATGAGCTCCATGATGACCCTCTACATAGCCTTGCAGACTAAGCTAGTCAGGCTTATGGGGCGATAGTTTCCAGGGTCCGTAGAGGCTCCACCTTTGTGGAGTGGGACCACTGTTGCTGTATGCCATTCAGTGGGCTCATATCCTGTAGTGAGGCTGAGATTGTATAGCTGTTTTATTTGAGGGATTAGTTCTTCTTGTAGTTCATGTAGGACACAACCTGGGATGCCATCTGGTCCCATGGAAGCAGTGTTTTTTGCTTTGGAGAGGGCAGCCTTCACCTGAGCATCTGAGATGTTTGGGAGGCAGCCCTCTGCCAGGATAGATACTTGCTCTTTTGGGGGGGGGAGTTTGCACTGAACCTGTCTGCCAGGATATTGGCGATGTCTGTGGGTTCAGTGTATTTTTTGTCTTTTAGAATCAATTCAGAACAAGTCTGGGAGTTGCATCCCAGGTTTCTAACATAACTGAAAAAAGCCTTATGATTGTCTTTGGTGTCCTGTGCAATTTTTCTCTCGAAGCTGGCCTTGGAGGATTTTATGAGGGATCGTAATTTTTTGCTAGTACTGATCAGAGATGCCTTCCCTATTAGGGATTTTACTCTATCATGTAGTAGCTTCCTCCTTCTGTTGTACAGTTTATTTATGGCAGGGGTCCACCAGACTGGACGCCTGCCTTTGGATGATTGGGTCTTGGTTTTGTTTGGGATAGCATGATCCATGCATTCCTGGAGTTGTCCTTAGAATGCATTTATATAGGATTCTGCAATTTGGGCTGTAGTTTCCACTGGCCCTGGGGCCTTGAAGGATTCCACTTTGGTTTTGAGAAGTGAGAAGTTCGCTTTTGAGAAGTTTTTCACTGTGGTTTTCTGGGCTGGGGGTGGGGTCGGGATGTGGACATCCAGTGAAATTAATTTATGGTCTGATCTTACCAATGAGGGATATACTTCTGGTGTGGAGCATAGAGTCCCCATGTTGGTAATGATCAGGTCTAGTATGTTGTCCCCTCTTGTGGGAGTGGTGACTAGTTGTTCCATAGCATTTGAGTTTATAATTTCCAGGAATCTTTGGGCTAAGGTGTTGGGGCTTGAGTAGTGCTTCCAGTCAATGTTTGGGTAGTTGAAGTCGCCCAATATAATGGTGTTCGGAGAGATCTTCATGTTCTCCAATGATTTCAGGAAAGCCGAATGGGATTCCTGACTTTGAGAGGGTGGTCTGTAGGATGCTATAAACTGAAAAGCAGTCTTGCCCACTGTTAGTTGCACATGGATGGTCTCCGATACTTCGTGCAATGCCACTAACCTGGAGGTGTGGATATCCTTGATAAATATCGAAACTCCCCCTCCTTTTGTGGTTCGGTCCGGGTTTTGGGGCCGAAAAGCATGATATGAGGTATAGCCTGGTAGTGCTGGGGTGCTCTCTGGAGCCTTGAACCAGGTTTCTGTCACTGCACAGATATCAATGTTCTCCATAGTGAGGAGAGCTTCGAGTGCGTACATCTTGAGGTTAAGACTTCTGGCATTTAACAGCATTACCCTTAGTTTCTTGTTCCTTGTGCTGTCTATGGGGGTGGGTTTGACTTTTGAGCCTTGCCTAAAAAAGGCACTATGGGGGTGGCAAGAGCCTTTGCCAATATCCGAAAGCCCAGTGGTGACAGGTGCAAGCCGTCCCTAGCGAAGCAACGTGGCTTGTCGAGCATGTCATCCCAGGCTGACAGACACTGGATCCCCTTTGAATGACACCAAAATTTTAGCCAATTTTAAAATCGATCATTTTGTCTTTGTACTGTGGCATCATTCTAGGTGAGGGTAAGATGCTGCTCAAGGTCAGGGTCATACCAGCCTGGGCTACATGATCAGAGAGCTCCTCTATGTCTCTTTTCATGTAGTCCAGGGAGGTACGTCTCAGGTCATTCACACCAGCATGTACAATGACTGAGTCATATTTGTATTTGCTTTGGAGTGACCTGAGTGCTTGCGTTATGTGTCGGATCCTAGCACCCAACAGGCAGCTCACTGTGACCTTCTCTTTATTCAGCCTGATGAGCGGGACGTCAGTGTGTCTGACAATAGAGTCACCTATAACAAGAGTATCAGGTGTGTTATTCAGCCTTAAGGGCTGTGGCTGCTTGGCACACTGACTTTGTGGGTTATGTGTTGTGTGTGTTTTGTTTTGAGGTAGCGTTTGCTTGGATGTCTGCTTTGGAGGTCTCTGTTGCTTAGGTAGATTTTTATTTAGAGCCTCCGAGTATGTTTTTGTGTATTTATGTGTTTGGTTCGCTGATGTGGTGGGACTATGTGATACTGGAATTGTGTTGTGTGAGGTTACCTTCTCCTCCTGACTGGTTACACCAGTTTTGAGATGAGAGAGCTCAGCCTCCAGTTTGGCTAAATAGTTGCATCTCTCACATATATTTGAATCTGTTTGGAGGAGGAGAGGGTTGTCCATGTACATGAGACAGTTGTAACATTGCCTCAAAATTCCCAAATTCACCAGCTGGACTGGAGGAAACCATTGACTGAACTTTGGACATGCTAGAGTAATAGGGAAACTGAATTTAAGATGGACCAATAGAGGACAGGGTAATCGTAGAATGTATAAGAGTAAGTAGTGCTTATGGTTTAATAGTGCGAACTTGTAGGATTACTTAATTGGACCAGTGAAGGGCCTTAGAATGAGAATATGGTGTTTAAATTGAGAGATAGAGCAGTTCTAATAAAAAGTGAAGAGCAGACTTTGTGGAGCCAGGAATAGTTTAAACCCAATTAGGTGGCGCTGCCCACTGTTGCGTTATGCTGCAAAATGCGCAAAACCACGCAAAAGAGGGTTTTAAGAGAGGAAGATGAAGGAGTTTAGGAATTGACCCAGAATGGCCAATAAAACTACAGTTTCAAGTCAGTAACCACTCCCACAGGGGCAGGCAGGCTGCTCAATGTTTTTCACTGCCACTGATCAACAGAGAGACTTTCCTTTAGCCCAAGCAAAAAATGGCCTCACAGAAACTTACAAACAGTTCAAGAACAGCAAGCCTGTAACTGAACTTTTTTAAATCTCAGAAAAGTGGGAAAAAAGCAAGATTTTTTTTGTTTTTTTTGTTTTTTCAGAGATAGCAGTGGTTAACAAGTATCAGCAAGTTATAACAGTGCAGTCAATGACCCCACACAAGAGTGCTAGGCCAAAGACAGATAAAATGCAAGTTTTGAGAAAACGATTTTAAAAATAAGTGCAAACAGGAAATTCAGTAAACAGCTCTAGGTTGTGCTCTAAATACAGTTACTAATGCAGACAGAAATCAAATTTAACAATACAGAAAATGCTCAAAATAGGTAGCTATGCAGAAAAACTTAGCAAATAAACAGAGGAAAAATACTTAAAGTCTCAAAAGTGGCTCCTTTCTTCTCTCAGTGTTTTCTCCTCTTGGTGGGTGCTTCAACACTCAACAAGCCTTGTAAGACGCCAAAACCACGAGGCAACCAGGTTTTAAGAGAGGAAGATGAAGGAGTTTTGGAATTGACCCAGAATGGCCAATAAAACTACAGTTTCAAGTCAGTAACCACTCCCACAGGGGCAGGCAGGCTGCTCAATGTTTTTCACTGCCATTGATCAACAGAGAGACTTTCCTTTAGCCCAAGCAAAAAATGACCTCACAGAAACTTACAAACAGTTCAAGAACAGCAAGCCTGTAACTGACCTTTTTTAAATCTCAGAAAAGTGTGAAAAAAGCAAGATTTTTTTGTTTTTTTTGTTTTTTCAGAGATAGCAGAGGTTAACAAGTATCAACAAGTTATAACAGTGCAGTAAATGACCCCACACAAGAGTGCTAGGCCAAAGACAAATAAAATGCAAGTTTTGAGAAAAAAAAACGATTTTAAAAATAAGTGCAAACAGGAAATTCAGTAAACAGTTCTAGGTTGTGCTCTAAATACAGTTACTAATGCAGAAATCAAATTTAACAAGCCAGAAAATGCTCAAAATAGGCGGCTATGCAGAAAAACTTAGCAAATAAACAGAGGAAAAATACTTAAAGTCTCAAAAGTGGCTCATTTCTTCTCTCAGCGTTTTCTCCTCTTGGTGGGGGCTTCACCAACAGCCAACAAACCTGAAAAGATGCCAAAACCATGAGGCAACCATGTTTTAAGAGAGGAAGATGAAGGAGTTTAGGAATTGACCCAGAATGGCCAATAAAACTACAGTTTCAAGTCAGTAACCACTCCCACAGGGTCAGGCAGGCTGCTCAATGTTTTTCACTGCCACTGATCAACAGAGAGACATTCCTTTAGCCCAAGAAAAAAATGGCCTCACAGAAACTTACAAACAGTTCAAGAACAGCAAGCCTGTAACTGAACATTTTTAAATTTCAGAAAAGTGGGAAAAAAGCAAGATTTTTTTTTTGTTTTTTTGTTTTTTCAGAG
Organism: Protopterus annectens; assembly: GCF_019279795.1. Taxonomy (NCBI): domain Eukaryota; kingdom Metazoa; phylum Chordata; order Ceratodontiformes; family Protopteridae; genus Protopterus; species Protopterus annectens. The sequence goes on along the minus strand of NC_056748.1, from coordinate 119,388,458 downwards.
ATAGCAGAGGTTAAGAAGTATCAGCAAGTTATAACAGTGCAGTAAATGACCCCACACAAGAGTGCTAGGCCAAAGACAGATAAAATGCAAGTTTTGAGAAAAAAACAATTTTAAAAATAAGTGCAAACAGGAAATTCAGTAAACAGCTCTAGGTTGTGCTCTAAATACAGTTACTAATGCAGAAATCAAATTTAACAAGCCAGAAAATGCTCAAAATAGGCGGCTATGCAGAAAAACTTAGCAAATAAACAGAGGAAAAATACTTAAAGTCTCAAAAGTGGCTCCTTTCTTCTCTCAGCGTTTTCTCCTCTTGGTGGGGGCTTCACCAACAGCCAACAAGCCTGAAAAGACCAAGATTATATCACCCCAAATGGGACTCGAACCTACAATCCCTGGCTTAGGAGGCCAATGCCTTATCCATTAGGCCACTAGGGCCTGCTTAAGTTATCAAATTTTGGAGCATTAACCAATAGCTTGGCTTAAAGATGCAGTGCTCAGTGCAAATGCCCAATAGTTGCCAGTGTATGAGTACATGTTGAACATGTGCCTGATGTCTATCTATAGACTAATACTAACATCATTGCACCAATTTTAAAAAGTGATAGTGATACATTTACAGATCATACCCTTTCTACATGTGAACTGAGTGCTACCTCAGTGAGCATTTTTCAAAAGACATTCCTCATTTTATGTTCAACAACTTTGAGTGACATGTTGACTGAGAGGAGACTGTGGTGTGTCTGAACACCCAATTTGACAGACAAAGAGACAATGCAGATGATGGCCGTGTATATTCAACATGACGCTAGGATGTGGACACACCAGAGAAACTTTGCCAAGATTGGTATTAGGAACTGGATTGCCAGAGAGCTTCACTGACAGACTGGGATCTTCAGGACTTGCATGCAGGTCCACCACCATTGCAATGACCTCAGAGATGAGAGCAGCTACTGGAGATGATTACCAATGTTCACTGACAGCCCTCATATCCCTAGAGTAAGTCAAATATTCTACACTCTAGCATCATTTTTCTACACTTTGCAGCTATTAAACAGTTCTTCTTCTTCTTTCAGCTTTTTCCTGGTTAGGGGTCGCCACAGCGGATCACCTGTCTGCTCATGACTGGCAGTTGGGTTTTACAATGTTGAGTTGCCAGCCCGGTGCCCAACCTTCCACAGAAGGCACACACATGCACACACTCACACCTAGGGCCAATTTAGAGTGTCCAATCTATCTACAGCATGTCTTTGTGATGTGGGAGAAAACAGGAGCACCCGGAGGAAACCCACATGACCACAGAGAGGACATGCAGACTCCACACAGAAGGTACCCCAGCTGAGAATTGAACCAGAGAACCTCTTGCTGTGAGGCGGCAATGCTAACTGCTGCACCACCGTGGCTGCCC
>NC_056748.1:119019553-119047053 GCF_019279795.1 Protopterus annectens | reverse complement strand
AGTATGCTCACTGAAAGATTTGAACAGTGTTTATGGCAACAGAGAAGAACTGGAGAAATAGCCAAGGTAATGGGACACTGGAATGGCTGCATGAGAGGGGATGTGAGTACCAAAATTTCATGCATTTTGCTTTCAAGTACATGTCCAGAATTTTTGACATGAAAACTTGGAAACCCTAGTTGAGGGGGAGGGTTATGAAGCCAATGTAGAGTTTCTGTATACACATTTTTCTGCAGTGCCACTGACCCAGGTTAGATTGACTCTCTGACAAGTAGGTTGCAATCTGGAGGGAAATGAAATAAAAAGTAGTTGCTCATTTATATTTTTGGAAGAACTGAGTTTCCCACGATAATTCTGCCATATGCAGCAGCACCACCACAAGTATATAATCCAGGTAGCATGTGTAGGGTGAAGGGCTTGAGTATGCAGTGAAGGACTTACGTGTGCACACTCATAGTGATGGAAGGATGGCATCACTGACACTAGATTGATGACAGGATTACACTACTTCCCAGAATGTGATATTCAGATGACACAATGCCACCAGTTGTGACATTAAGAAGGCTACTACTGAAGGGGTTTGAATCTCAGCACTGTAAACTATGGGTGAAGTAATAGCAAGAAAGTGCCCACAAGTCTATCTCAATACAATCTGTAATTTCCACACATGCTGTCAGAGTAACCAAAAATGATCTTTCAACAGCCCCTTACTCCCAGCATTCCCCCAGTGGCTTATGTTTCAGACTGCACCACTACCCTTCTACAAATTCCTGGATCTGCCACTGAACAATGACTAGAAAGCAGTTCTGTCAGGGTATAAATGTTTTTACTGGAACAAATATTCTAGCAAAAATCAGGAGGAGGTGTTATGATAAGTATTAAAGATAATTTTGAGACCTATAATTAGCATATATTCAGTGATAACACTAGTACTATATTGTGTAACTGTGATAATGAAGACAACCCTGGGGCATATAGCAATTGTCGGAGTCTGTAGACTACCAAATTCAAGTGCAGATGACCTTGATGAGGGAAGAATAATAGTGGTTGGGGACTTGAATGCGTTTATTTATTTATTTGTCTTTGTTTACTAGAATAGTCAGACTGGGTAATACCCATTTTCAGCAGAGGCTTGGGAAGAAAAGCTCCATTTGCTTACATAACATTATACTAAGTTCCAGTTAAACACAGAGCAGTTACATTTCTATTTACATTTATACAAAAACAGTAGTAGTTACTGTTATACAATCGAAGATTTTACAGAAGTGGAAAGTTAAAGAAAACGCCCATGTGCAACTTAATGGATTGTACAGGCAGCAGTTATGTATAAATACTGTTTTGTCATTTCAGTGAGAGCATTTTGTTTAAGGAGAGTATTTGGAGAGTTTCTTATGGTGAACACAAAGTCTTAAGCTTGTGATGAGCATGTGCAGGACCACGACTGGTTAAGAAGATGTTTAAGCAGTGGTTTAAAACTATTGAGTTTGTCAGAGAGTTTTATTTGTATGGGGATACTATTCCAGAGTTTAACAATGTAATGGGAGTAGAGCAATTCTGCCGCAACATTATTTTACTTATTTTTAAGTAATAAGAATGTTTTACTAGAACAGAGGTCCCTTGCTGGACAGTAGGACAGTAATATGTTTTGTAGTACAGGGGACTTTTCTGGATGATGAATGAGTTTGTGGGCTGTAGTAAGTTGTGAATATGTTAGGTAGTTATCTAGTTCAAGCCAGTTTAATTTCCCTGAAACAGACTGGAATAATATTGATTCAACAACATTAGTAAGGAAATTATTCACAACCTATGTTCAGGAACAATTGCTTCAGATTGTTAAAAAACTACCAGGGAAAGAAACATACTAGATATTGTTTGTGTTCCTAAAGAAATTGCTGTTACTCCATGTCAAGTTTTACCACCACTGATATTCAGTGATCATGGGGTTATGAAGGTTAACTTGCTGATAGATAATTTTGCCAAACTGAAATCTAAGCCAATGCAGATAAGAGTAATCGCAGATTATATGGAAGTAAAATAGTCACTATGTAAAACTAATTGGAGTGATGTGTTCAGTGGAAATACTGTAGAAGGAATGTGGAAAGTTTTGAAAGATAAACTGTTTGAGTGCAAAAAGTAAAAAATAAAAGTTTAACATCAGTATCTAGGCATACAACATTAGGGGGATATATTTCCATAAGAACAAGATGTCTGATTAAGGTGAGAGACAAAAAATATAAGAAATGGAAAAGATGCTGAACTACAACTTTGAAAACTGAAATAATCAAGCTGGACAAACAAATTAAGCATAGTGTGAGACAAGATCAAGACAATTTTGAAGAAAATGTGTATAAAGATATTGAGCATAAAAGGAAACCATTTTATAGATACATAAGATGTGGAAGGAGTAAATACATACACAGTGATAAACTGTCTGTAGATTCTAAAATGTATTGTCAGACACAACAGATTATAGATATATTTACAAAATGTTATGCAAAAAAGTTTGGCTCCACAAAGGGGGTGATACGTTGTTCTAGTTACATAAAGGTAACCTCAGATACTGAAATCAAATTAAATCATATTGAACAAGAACTATGCAAACTGGATTAAAAAAACAAGCACTTGGAGGAGACAGAATTAGTAGTAATGACCTGAAAACACTTTAGCAAGAACTTACTGTACCATTATAACTATTATTTACTAGGACATATAAATATGGGGAGATTCCTCAAGATTGGAGAAATTCACTTATGAAACCTGTCTTTAAGGGAAAGAGGAGTAGGACAAACCCATAGTCATTAAGACCCTTAAATATACTTCATGTTGTTGAAAAATAATGGAGAAGGTAATACTGTATAAATTATTGTCAGAACTGGAAAGTTTTGAACTTGAAACCATATATCAGCATGCATATCATTGAAAATAGATCTATTACCACCTGCGACATGATGTTCTATAACAATATAAAAAAATGCTATGAATGAAAAATTATGCTGTGATGTAATTTATATAGATTTAACTTCAACATTTGACAGGGTCATACATAAAATACTGATCAATATTGATTTACTCTTGATAAGATGGGTAGCTGCATGGTTTACAAATAGGACATGACAAGTATCACGTAACAATTGGACAGGGAGAATTCTTGGTTATAGTCAAGGTATCCCACAGGGCTCTGTCAGAGGCCCTTACTTGTTTAGATTGTATCTTTCAGACCTATCTTTTTCATCTGCGGTGTTCTGCAGTCTGTATGCATATGACTTGAAATTGGGTAAAGTGATTTCAAATGTTACAGACAGGGCATGTCTACAAAAGAACTTGACTAAATTGACCACTGATGCACAGGAGAATAATATACTGATAAATACACCAAAAACTAAACATATGATATTTGGGAGACATACATTGAAAGGTGAATATTTAATACAGCACACATTGATTTAAACTGTAAATTCATTTAAGGACCTGGGTGTATATATATATATATATATATATATATATATATATATATATATATATATATATATATGGGTAGATCCAGCTTTGAGTTTTTCTAATCATGTTAGCCAATCGGATAATGATAGTTATAGAACTATAGGTTGCATAAAAAGATTTATAAAGTCTAGGAAGTCAAAAATGATGAAGTTGTTGCTTGTTAATTACATCAAACCCAAACTTGAGTATGGAATAACAATATGGAAACCTAATAAGCAAACAAGCAGGAGTAAACTGGAAATAGTACAGTGGAAACACACCAAGGGCATCCATGGATGTGAAAATTTAAGTTATTATGAAAGACAAAGACTAGAATATCTGAACTTGTACAGTCTCTCTTACATATATTTAAGAAGATATCTTATTTAGTTATATAGGACACTTAGAGACAACTACCTCTGGGAATGTTTGGAGTTATCAAAAAGTAGCAGGAAATCATAAGACAATCTATATAGAAGATTCTACACAAAACTCACAAAAACTGACAGGCCAAAAAAGAGCCATAAAGATGATAGAGTGGACTATTGAGGTTAAGAAAGAAATTATTTATTTTTACTGTTATGGAAGAAATCTAGAATTTTCAGACAGAAGCTATACAAAAAGATTAAGAGAGAATTTTGTAGAAAGAAAAATACCTGCACAAGAAAAACTGTCAAAAGCATCAAAAAATGTGTTCATTAATACAACAGATTTATGAAAAACATATAGACCAAGAAACCTTGGGCCATTTAGAAAATGAAGCAATTGAGGAAGTGTGAAAATATAAAGAACAAAGGCTAGAGATTTTTGAATGTTATAAAAAATAAATATGGACATGGGTAAGAAAGAGAGATCTGATATGATACAATATTTCTGCAAAGGAGAAAGTCAAATTCATCAAAACAAAAAAGCAGCCTCAAATATATTTGAAGACAAAACAGACAAAGCCATCCAGATAAGGAAAATTTCACAATACAAAAATAAGATCACAAAGAGGGAATACAGAACAGAACATTTATAAAGTAGAAGTTAAAGAAATAGAAGCTGAAGTTTTGGAATACCTGTGAGGTGAAGGATTTAGTGTAGGAAGTCTAACAAAGGTTGTATCACAGCAGGATGGAACAACAAGTCCCCCAAGTAAGGAGAAACAGGAGGAGCAGGAGACATCTGAAGAAGAAATATGGACATGGGAAAGAAAAAGACATTTAATATGGTGCAATATGTATGCAAAGGAGAAAGAAAAACTAAGAAATATAAAAATAGCAGTACCAAAGATATTTTAAGAAAAATACAGGGGGAAGCATTTGGATATGGAACATTTTACAATACAATAAAATAAGAAAATTGAGAGGAAAAGTAGAAAAAAATTTAGTAATGGAGAAGTTGAAGAAATAGAAACTGAGGTTATGGATTACCTGTGAAGTGAAGGATTTAGTGTAGAAAATCTAACTCTGATAACACCACAGCAGGATAGAGCAATGGATCCCCAAATTAAGGAGAAACTAGTGAAGCAGGAAACATCTGACCAATTGTCATATGAAGATGCTTTGGAGCCTTCCATAGGAAACTAGTACAAAAGTTAATTTGAGTTGCACAGCAAGGGAAGGAACAGGAAACTGTGTCAACTTGGGTGCAGTCAATGTTGTGGAGTGTAAGCCAGTGAGTTCCCATATGAAAAAGCAATGGATAAAGAGGGTGAAACTAAAAAGAATGTGGCACAGGAAGATGTTCTGGAACTTTCTGTAGAATGCCCACAAGAAATGGAGAACAAAGAATGTGCCCTCAGTTTAAAAGAAAATGATCTATGAGAAGAGTAGTTTGATTTAATGGAGCTAGACACACATCTTAAGATCAATGAAAGAAATAAGCTACAGAAAGTCAATAAAACCCCAAAAGTTAGAAGTTTGATAAAACAAATGATCACAGTAATTAGGACTGTTTATAGAAATTCATGCACTATATAACAAAAGTAAATAGGATATATTACTGCACAGCTAAATTAATAATAAAGTCTTACCACAAAAATACAGGACATTAAGGGAAAGGAAAGGGAGAAATCAAATGCAATCATGTAAATATTGAATAGAGAAAAATATAAAGCAATTAAGACAAGAAGTATCACTGTTAGAAGAATACAGAAGAGGGAACAGATCAACAAAAATACTTAGAAAGATATATGTGATAAAAGCAATGTACAGTATTAGAACAGATCATGATCTATCGTGCACTATCACAAATAATAAACTAAAAATATCAGCACAGGCAGAAACATTTTAGAAGATATGCAGATAAATAGAAATAAAAAGTAAAAAATAAGCAGTTTATTGATGACCCAAAAAAGCTTTGTAGAGAACTAGGAAACAAGGCAAAAGGAACTGAAGCAACACCAAAAAAAAAAAAAGAAGTAATACTAGTGTATATCTCAGGCTTTAAGACAATGCACTTAAACTAATTTAAATATAATTTCTTTTTTCTACAAGATGTCTTTACACTCACCTATATGTTAAATAGAAGGTGCTACAGTATTTGTAAAAATGTTTGCTATGATGTGATAATTGCTGTCTACTTTTATATAGTTTAAAGTCTTTCTTTCTAAAATTGTATAACTACCTTTCCTCTGTAATCTGATGTTATTTTTCTCATTGTGGAGCTTTTCTCCCTTGGTCTCCACTGAAAATGGGTTTCTGACAGAGTGGACTTTCCCGGTCAACAAATGTCAATAAATAAATAAATAAATAATAAATAAAAGAAGAAATAGATACTTTTTGGAGAAATATCTATGAAGATCCTGAGTAGCATAACAAAGATGCTGAATGGATAGAAGAAAGAATAAGAAGTTCAAATGCATAGGATATAAAATGGGATGAAGTAATGGCCAGAGAAATTGAAACAAAGTTAAGAAAAACTCCTAACTGGAAAACCTCAGGCACAGATGCAGTACTTATCATCTGTTTAAAAGTATTACCATTTTTACATTAAGATTTAGCCACGAGTAAGAGCTATTTATATGCACACACTGAATAGAATCCAACCTGGTAACAACAGGAAAAGCAATAATCCTCCTTAAGAGTGAACCTGCAAACTATCCTCAAAACTGTAGACCAATAGCTTGCCTTCTGGAAATGTATAAACTATGCAATGGAATTGATGCCAACAGAGTTTATAGTCATTTAGAAGAAAACTCAGTCACAACAATAGACCAAAAGGGTAACAAAAGAAAGACATTCAGAACAATCATTTGTTGTTAAATAAAGTCATAACGGAGAACTGTTAAAAGGGGAAGAAACTAACTACGGCATGGATAGACTACAAAAAAGCATTTGGCAGTATACCACATGCATCGATAAAAGAGTGCTTAAAATGTATAAGATACACCACACACTGATCAGTTACATTATAGTGGCCATGAAACAGTGGTAAGACAAACTATTATTCTCAGGGATAAAAATTCAAAGGGGGATATTCCAGGGTGACTCTTTGTCACCGCTACTCTTTTGTCTTGCCCTTAACTTATTAAGCCTTTTACTTAATAGACTAGGAACAACAAAGTGTAAAGACTTGTCATCTTTTTTTTGTGGATGATTTAAACTGTATAGTTCATCAGATGAGTAACTGAAGGCACAGCTGCAAATGGTCAAAACTTTTTAGATGATACAATAATATCATTTGGTCTTGAGATATTTGCAAAATCAATCTTTAAAGCAGGAAAGTTGCAGCACCAAGAAAACATCAACCTGGAACATGAATGTGATATAAAAGAACTTGAGCAAGAGGAAGTGTTTAAATATTTGTGAACTGATAAAAGATCAATAATAAAACATCAAGAAATGCAAATAAAACAGCAAGGAATATTTTAGAAGACTATAATTAATACTGAAAACAGCTCTGACATCTAGTAACAAAGTCCAAGCTATAAACCAATTTGCGCTTCCTGTCCTAACTTACAGTTTTGGAGTGACTGACTGGCCTTAAAAGGTATTGGGTCAGTTTGAGAGGAAAACAAGAAAAATGCTTCATGCTTATCAAATGATTTATAAAATGAATGTATACCAAAACTATAAATTCCCTGTTCTGAAGGAAGTATGGGCCTCCTCAAAATTGATTACATCTATAGATCTGCAGCATAGGATTGCATGCATATTTGCTGACCTCACAAGACCCAAGCATAGTGAAAGTTCCCTGCTTAGTTTATCAGAAGCAGATCAGTGTCAAGCAGGAATGGAAATCAAACCAAAAATAGATAAAAATCAGGCAGCAACTGAATGTGCCAAAAAACAAAAGAAGGACTATTAGGTAAAGGATCAGATAAGGCAAGAAATGTGGAAAACGCAGAAATATAGTTGGAACTACAGAAAACTCTTGGAACAACCTCATGTCAATCAGGATCGAATGCAGGAATGGTTAAGGAAAAGTAAAAAAAAAAGTTTAAATCAAAAGATGAAAGGCTAATATTAGCGGCCCAAGATAGTGGACTACGTACACATTGGTTTACAAAGTCCATTGAACATGTGGGAGAAGCAGACAAATACAGGTTCTGTAAAACAGAATTGGAAACAGTCACACATCTTGTTGCTGGTTGTGATATACTAACAGCAGAAGAACTGTATACTGAAAGGCATAATAATGTGGCAAACCTGTTGTATTGTAGATTGTGCAAGCATAATAATATTGAATTAGCTGAAAAACATTGGAAACATGAGCCGCAAATCATTAAAGAAAATGATGAAGTTTATATCACATGGGCTCATCCCTTACCAACAGTTCAAAAAATAGATGTGAGAAAACCAGATATAATAGTCCGTGAAAAGAAGACAAAAGTAACATTGATCATTGTAACTGTTACACCTAGTGACTACAAAGTCATAAAATACCAGGATTTGCAGGCAGAAATAAGGGCAATATGGAAGAAGGATACCCAGACAGTTCCAATAGCAGTAGGAGCAATGTGTCTTACAAAAAAGAATTTCCAGTTGTACTTAGATATGTTACTGATACATGTAACTCCATATGAATCGCAGAAGGAATAATTTCTTGGTACATTGCAGGTGCTGCAAAGAGCACTTCTGGTTAACATCAAAGATTGAAACAGTACTAATTTCATTAACTTTAATCATACTTTGTCTTAGGAAAGGGATTTCTTCCCATTATGGTATTAGAAACCCAAATGACTTGGAGAAATTAAAAAAAAAAAGATTTGATAGGAATGAGAAGTGTACTAATTGGTTCTCTGACAGAGTAGCTGATAAATAGAACAGACTATCACATTAAATTAAAGCAAACACTAGTTTAGATATTTTTTTAAGAACAGCCTGGACACATTATGGGAACAACTTCTTTTGGTATATTGGCAGGCTAGAAAGGCATTTATGCCCATGCTTGAAATATCTGTATGTATGTATGTATGTATGTATGTATGCATGTATGTATGTATGTATGTATGTATCCCATGGCAACAGTCATCAGGAAGCATATTACTACAGCTGATATGGAAGGAACATTCAATCAAATGGCAATAGTGGCTAGCAATACATTATTTGAAATCTCAGATTGGAATACAGTGTTGTAGTATTGTTCATCCACACCTCAACACAGCACATTTGGATGACAGCAACATTGACATGTGCAGCCTTCATAGGGTCATAGGACATTACTAGGCTAATGGCCAACATCACATAAAACCATAGCCATTATTCTAGCCTTTAAACCAAAAATCTATATGATGTAAGCTAGTATGGGTATGTGCATGACTGTGTATGTGTTTGATTGTATTACATACTAACTCTGATCACATGTGCACCACCCCATGACAGAATTAGCAGTCACACATCCAGTGGTCTACAGATGGCATGAAGATGGTCATGGAAGGGCTGTGCTTCAGCATGTGTGTATGCATCTTTGAGATGATGAAATCCTCCAGTGTACTGCATAAAGGATGTTATGTTGGCATAGGGAAAAAAGGGGATGTTGGATTCATGGCACTATGTTAAAGGTTCTCCTTAATGGGATTCAGATGAAAAAAAAATATTCAAAAGATTGTATGCTGATACCATGAAACACACACAGCAGTTGAATGAGGTTAGATTTAAACATTAGGCCTGTGTAGATATGCAAATTGGATTCTATACAATGCAGCAATAGCACCACCACAGATGTCTGACTTTACATAATCATAGTGCACTTTATAGAGGATAAGGGCATCATTGTATGCTGAGAAGATGATGTTGGGAGGAGTGTGTCACATAAATGTAGAGTCACATCTTGGTGCAAAATTGTCTTCACAAATTATCTGCTGCAAGATTAGAACCACAAACCGTCCAGCTACACATGTTAGAGAACACAGTAGTTAATGCTTGTGCCCATCAGACATCTGAGTGTAGTACTGTCAGAGTGCACTTTAAAGGGGATCACATCATCATTGTATGTTATGCTGAGAATAAGAGATGGGCAGGAGTACATGCCATAGATGTGGTCTCACATGTTCTTTTAAAATTGTCTGTAGTCTGACAGATGAATGAACACATCACAAAAGTTCACTGCAGTGAGATTAGAACCCCTATCTAGGCTTGATACAGGCCACAGTACTTAACACTAGCACCACAGCACACATCTGACTTTCATATTGTCAGAGAACACTTTATAGCAGGTGACATCATCAGTGTCTGTTGAGAAGAAGATTTTTAGTAGGAGTGCCTCACATGCTGCTATAAAATGGTCTCCAGAAGGAGAGCTAAACATGCACTCAAGTTGACTATAGTGAGTTTAGAGCACCTACCTACATAGTTATGTAAGGTGGAAAACACAATACTTAACACTAATACCACAGCACAAGTCTTATTTTCTTATTATCAGAGAAAACTTTATAGCAGTTGACATCAGTGTATGTTTGGAAGAAGATGTTGGGAGGACTGTGTGAAACTGCCGTATAGTCATGTACGACTGTAAAACTTTGTTCTCAATGAGACCTGAGTGATGACATTAGGCCATAGACTCATGCACTTCTGACTATGTGCACACACAGTTACACACACACTCACACACACAAGTTGACTGTTGAGCCATTTGAACCCCTACCTAACTAGTTAGTCCAGCTGCAGAACATAGCACTTCACATTTGCGCTTATTCAGAAGTCTGATTTTTCCATTGTCACAGTGCACTTTACAGAGGATGGGATCATGATAATGTTGCAGGTAGCATATACTGTTATGAGACTTGGGTGCAAAGTGTGGATTTCAGATTTGGTTTTGTGCTTGTAATGGGCAAGCATATTTTAAACATCTTGGTAACCTGGGTGAAATAAGCTGATATAAATGCATGTTGCAGAACTGAGACATACAAGTACCTGTTTCTCAATATGTTGTGTACATAACACACTCAGTCTTTCACACACACACACACACACACACACACACACACACACACACACACACACACACACACACACACACTTTGGAAACAGCAAGAATGCATGTGTTGATGTATGTGTGTTCGTATTCTGATGAACTGATCTACAAAGTAATATATTTTTCAGACAATATCAATGTGTTTTCATCAGTGATGACCAATAGTTAGTGTCAGTATAAAGCCATAACAAATGTAACACAACAGTTGTGATCTTTATATCTGTAGTCTAGTTGAAATTGGATCAATTAATGAAATATCATTTGCAAGTGCATTGCTGCAGGGCACACATGCAGTGCATAACAAGTCCCTTCTTTTCTGTTGTGTTTACGAATGCCCTTTGACGGGATGGAAGATAACTGGGTAACAACCATAGTAATACATGCCAAACACCTGTTTACATAGTGCACCACCAAGAAACTGATTTGTTTGAAAGATAGCAAAGTGTTTTTGCATGCGAGATTCACGTTTTATGAATACAATTTGAGCTTGATAAATAGTATTGAATATATGCTATGAGATTAATAGCTGGTATATACATTTTTGTTCGTGCTGCAGTTTATATTGGAAATGTGTCATAACATTTATGACATTAAGAACTGTTGCTATTGCCATCCCCATTTGTGTGGTGCTAAGCGATGAGCAAACGCAGTTCTCTGCTTAAATTGGAAAATAGTAATATTTCTATTGGTTTACCTTCCTTCGCGCAAACAGGTAAGCAGTGATGCATGACCATCAGCACTCTAGACAGTACTGAGTGTAAAAAATACACCTGCTGCCCAGCTTTCCCTGTGGCGGCAGGTGTAAGAGCAATAAGCTAATGATCAGAGCACAGATAACACAGGGTTCAAATCCAACTCATTCAATCTTGGTGTCAGGATGGCATTATTTAAGTAAATGTAATAATTACTGCAAATGTGACAAACAATGACTACAGTTAAGTATGTGTCTTCCACAATTTTTATCATTAATGCCGCTCTCTATACAGTTGTTTAACTCTTATCTGCTTTGCAGGCCACACTGCAAATCACAATTCAGTTGTGTGGACTGCTTTCTAGAAACAAGGAGTGGTACATGTTTTGAAACAATTATTTCTGACTCAACAGATTTGCTAACTTTTTGTGTCTGGTCATATATCCTGAAAACTGTGTGTAGTATGCTTTGTCATAGTAAAGAGAGTTTGCACATCACATTTGATGAAGATTTCCTCCATCATCACCTGAAAATGTCACAAACAGAATCCTACAGATGATGTTAAAACATTCCAGCATACATGAGCATTAATAAACTGCTGACTTAAGGTAATATGTTAGTATTATCTATCAGCACAGACAGGTCAGTCTGCAGACACCATACATCAACCTAATAGATACACACACGCACAGAAGATTTGGAGTGATGGGATGAATACAAGGAGAGATGAACATATACATAACAGTGTTTTCTTTAATGGCATATTAAAGGTCATTTTTTGGTCTGTTGTCATTATTAGCATTACATGCTATGTTGCATGAAGTGAGTGACAGAAAGATAGAGAAGGCTTAGGAGAGGGACAACAGGCTTATGACAAGCAGAACAAGGTTAGACAAATATGTAATAGCATTGGGGATAGATGACTCTTCAGATACTAATTTTTGGGGGGCAGTAATCAGTATGTCTCCATGAAAAGTCATAACCTTTGCAAAATTTAATATGTGGGTGATTAACTATATCATACACATACATCATAACACTAAGAAATTATGACAGATGCATCTGGAATTGAATCTTGACAATATTGTCCAAAAAAAAAACTTCATCACAGTGATTTATATCAACACTCCACAAAGTCATGAGGTGGTTAGCAGTGCCCTGTACAGATGCAAAAGCCTAGAAGCTCAGTTTTTCCCTGAACAACTGTTAGTGAAACCCTTCCTAGCTTTTCTGCTACTCTAGAAACAACTCATTTGCACACTGAACAGTGTTGCCTTATTGATCATTCTTAGCCTACACAAAATATAGCTCATTGTTGTAGTCTCGATGCTATAAGCACAGTCTTGTCAAATTAACCCATTCCCTTCTCTAATATAGCATGCAGTTACAGTCTGCTACCATGGACAGGCAGTTTCCCATCACCTCTCTGGCCAGCCTGATAGATATGGACATTATAAGGCAATGCAGCAAGTGTCTAATATATACTGACAACCACTTACTCCTGAAACAAACAAGTACTTTATGTGAGAGATGTAGTTACCCTTTGAAATTGGAAGCAAGACTCTCACATACATCATAACACTAAGAAATTATGACAGATGCATCTGGAATTGAATCTTGACAATATTGTCCAAAAAAAAAACTTCATCACAGTGATTTATATCAACACTCCACAAAGTCATGAGGTGTTTAGCAGTGCCTAGGGACCCAAGTAGACAGCAACCTCTCATTTGACACCCACGTTGCCAAAGTGGTTAGAAAAACATTCTACCTTGCACACCTCATCATGAAGGGTTTCACATCCAGATCCAAGGATGTCATTGTACTCCTATATTCCTTATTCCTCCCTCATCAGGCCCATGATTGAGTACAATGCCCCATTTGGTATGTACCTCACCCGGCACTTGCAACAGCTGGAGAGACCACAAAAGTACCTCACCAAAAGGATCAAGGGTCTCCAACATATGTCTTATTCTGCCAGACTAAAAAAACTTCAGCTCTATTCAGTAGCATACCGCCTGCTCAGAGATGATCTCTGCCTGACGTACAAGGCCATGTCCAATCAGGATCTGATGGACATGCTCCACCTCAAAAAATCCAAATCTATCAGGACCATGAGAGCTAAAGACTTAAACCTTGGCACAAGTATGAATAGGACATGCTGGAGGGATAGATTCATAACCCAGAGGCTTCCCATGCTTTGGAACAGGATCCCAGTTCGTATTAGGCAGAGCCCCTCACTGACTCTCTTCAAGAGAAATCTTGATGAGTGGATGGGAGATCGTAAGTTTACCCCAGGGGTCACATCTGTGTCACTGCTAGACAGGGGCACAGTAAACTAATTCTATTATATAAGGGGACCTTCACTGTGTCACTACTAGACAGAGGCACAGTATTCTAAATTTATTCTGTACATTTTTGTACCATTTCATGGGGTGGCAAAAGCCACATCACTATGGCTAGGCTTACAAATGCCCCAGGGCAGATAGCCTAGTACTATACTATGAAACTATGAAACTATGAAACATAAGGACAAATCGAATACCAAACAGGTTCTCAGCACATACATACTTCCCACACTAAACTAGGACATGACACATAAACCCACATATGCAGAGGTACTCACTAGTAACTTACCAAAAGATCAGAGGCCCCCCAAATGGAAACCACTTATACACATAATGTAAATAACAACCATAACATGTAATAATGGACACACACTAGTATCTCAACAAATAAGCCCATAAGGTGTAACACCATAAAACCCAATATATTGGTCATAGGTGACTCCATTGTGAAACACGTGGATGTTCCCCTCACCAGGCTTGATAAGAAGCAGGCTACAGAAAATGAATAGGCACCGGAACAGTCAACCAGTTAACAGAAAACAAAATCCGTTCCAAGTCTCAGCATGTGCAATGCACTGGCACAATAGCGAATAAAAAAAATTGTCTCTTTATTGACCACAAAATATAACAGGTTAAGCGCTTTCATCTATTTAATATAGACTTCTTCAGAACACTCCAATTAAAAAATGCTCAACTTAAATACATTTGCAAACTACTACACTTCCTTTTCAAAATTAATGCAATTAAGACCTTAAAGTGCACAGTGCATATTTCCCTTGCCCAATACCTTGTTGTAGATAAAAATACTTGCTAATCATATTCTATTAAGACCAGAAAAAAAACATGTTTATAAAAGATCCTATTCATATAACATTAATTAAAAAATATATATATTTCATCCTAGGTACATACTTTTAAAAATACCTATCTAATATGTATTAAGGTTTTCCATACCATATGTGTGTAAAAAGTGAAGAATAAATAATATAAAATCTTCATAAATAAATAAAAAGGATCCATAAAGTTATGGATGGCTATTAACCTATCCACTATTCTCTAATATAGGTTTAATGGATATATGGTCATTAATACCTGGGTACACTGAGGCATAAGCAGGCTACAGTTAGCTGCCTGTCAGGTGCCAGGATCTGTCAAGTTGTGCAAACACTCAAGTCACTCAACCTGAAGTACATGTGGAGGTGAATGACTTGAGACATACCTCACTGGATTATATAAAGAGAGAGATACGATTGAGTTCTCAGATTATGTGACACAGGCAGGTATAAGCCTAGCCTTAAGTAGCATTCTACCTTCTCCAAGGATGATGTCACAATACAAACAAAAATTGATTGACTTTAACAATTGACAACTTCTGGTGTCAGTCCAAGGGGATCCACTATCTGTCAGCCAGGGAAGTCATGGTCAACAGGCTGTGCTGCTTTGCCAGAGATGGTCTTAAACCTGTCTCTTCTAGGCTTTCAGATACAGGCAAAGGTATTAGCTACCCCTATTGTGCCTGTTTAGGCAGTGTCAGAATAACCAACCTCCCCACATAACAAAATCCTCTCCAGATAAACTCAAGGTACAGCTGCTTAATGCTAGGAGTCTAAACAAGAAACTACACTCCCTGGATGCAGTCCTTACTTTGGAAGATGCTGACATCTGTGTAGTCACTGAGACATTGTTCAAAGGTGTGGAAGGCACCCCAGCCATATAGCTTTACAATGCCTCCTTATGTTCAAAACCACAAACTGAGCATGAAAGAACCAAAGAAGGAGGTGTATCCATCTTCTTTAAGGATAAGTACACCTCTAGACTGGTCAAACAGTATGAGCTACGCCATATCCAATTAACTATAGGCAAGGCTCCTACCACATACTAGCTGGCTACAGGCCCCCAGCATGAAACAGGAAAAGCATATCACACACCTGGATTTACTGGAGTTACTTGCCATACAGCCCAACACCTTATTAATGGGTGATTTTAATTATCCTACCATCGACTGGGAAACATACATGACCACAAACCTGTTGGCTCAGAGGTTCTTAAACTTTGTCAATGCAAATGCTCTGTAACAGCTAGTCAGCACACCCACAAGAGGCTCATATGTTCTGGGCATAGTATTCACTAACATGGGAGAGCATTGCACCCCCCCCCCCTTGTGATGTTCTCTCTGGTAAGGTTGGACCATAAACAGTCTCATTTGATGTAATTATAACACCAGATACCCCATCAAGCTACAAATGCTAAAGAATTTTTCAAAGACAAATTACTTCCTACTAAATGATTGTATAAGAAGTTTCAAAGCCCCTTGAACACAGATAACATGGCCTCCTATGCAGAGATGTACACCAATGTCCTGTATAACCACTTAAGTAGTTGCATATAATTGGCTATACCTGACCAAATTAACACCAGGTCTTGCTGAAAAAAAACAAGCCACCCTGATGGACTCCTAGTATAAACGGGTTATACAACAAGAGGAAGAAACTAATATCCAAGAACAAGAGGGCACTAGCTCAGCAGAGGAAGAAATATCTCTCTAACGTAAACAAACAAATTAGAGATCTTGTCAAGGTCCTCAAAGCTAATTATGAAGTAAAAATAACCTCCCTAGCTAAGGATAATCACAAGGCATTCTTTAACTATATCCGAGATATAAAAGGGAATACTCAGCTATGATCTGAACTGATTGGGGATGGCACCACACATACTTAACCAGACATAATAGTCACCCTGCTAGCTGACAGATATGGAGCAAACTTCACCCCTTTGTCCACTCCAGTTATCCCCCAAAATATACCTGCCACCATTCCTCAGCCTATTATTTCAAGACAGCAGGTCAGTTTGGCACTTTCCAAGGCCAAAACACAGCATCAATAAGACCAGACAATATCCCAGGTTGCCTTTTAAACAAATTAAAATATGACCTAGAGGACCCACTTGGATTCCTGTTTAACCACAGCCTATGAACTGGATATGGTCTGGCAGAATGGAGGGCAGCAAAAGTAATCCCTCTGTACAAAGAGGGGCCATCAAGTGACCCTGAGAATTATAGGAGCATAAATTTTACTAGTCTCATCTGCAAGGCCATATAAAGAATCATTATGTACATTATTAACAAGGACATAGGTAATTTCCAAACTATGGGCCCAAACCAGTTTGGATTTGTTAAAGGTAGATCATGCCAGTTAAACATTGTGAGTTGTTTGAGAAAGTCACCAAGGCCCTGGATTAGGTAAAGACAGTGCATACCACCTATCTTGACCATGCTAAGGCATTTGATACAATACCCAACTAAGGCATTATAGAGAAATGGTCCGAATTGAGAATTAACCCCTACATTACCAGAAAGGTAGCTAATTGGCTCAGCAATGGGACACATGCTGTCAAAGTGGGCAACTTTACCTCTAGCAAAAGACCAGTCACCGGTGGCGTACCCCAGGTTTCTGTATGCTTGCCCCTTTACTGTTCAGAATTTATTTCTCAGAAGTCCAGGCAAATCTGGATGGCCTGTTGCTGACCAGGTTTGATGACAGTTGCAATTTGAGTGCAATAATTGAATCCTCCAACAATGTTAATATACTGCAGGCAGGATTAATGCAGAAAAATGATTGGTGCCAAAGCCATGACTAAAAGCTAAATGGAAAAAATGCATTATTATTCCCTTTGAAAAGTTGACATCCCTGCTAATTACATTATAGACAGCACCCCACTAAGAGTAGACCCAATGGTACAAGATCTGGATACTCAGGTTGATAACAATCTGAACTTTGACCATCATGTATCCACAGTAGTAAAGAAATCCTTCTATGTGACATCTTGTAAGTAAAGTCATCACATATAGATCTAAGGATATCATAATTCCATTATACTTGGCCTTCATCAGACCAATGATTGATTGCAATGCTTCCTTTTGTGTGTACCTCACCAGACACCTGCAACAACTGGATAGACCACAGAGGCTTCTCACTAAGGAATTACAGGGTACACAAAACAAAGTCTAACATGGAAAGACTGAAAGCCCTGTGTCTGTATTCTGTCTCCTACAGGTTGCTAAGGGGTGACCTGTGCCTGGTTTATAGGGAAGTCTCTGACCCAGTTCTGATGGAAATGCTACACGTGCATAAATCAAACTGCACGAGGGTCACTTGCTGCAGTGATCTTAGCCTAACCTCTGACATGAACAGGTCATGCTGGAGAGACAGATACATCTCCCAGAGACTGCCACTTCACTGGAAAAAGCTTCCAGTTCACGTGAAACAGACTCTCCCTGACCCTCTTCAAGCGCAGCCTAGCTCAATGGATGGGTGACAGCAAATTCATTCCTGGGGTGGCACCCATATCCCTCCTGAGCAGAAGAAGTCAGCATTAACTACCATAGAACCTTATCTCTACAAACGTCAGTAGCCTAACCACTGACACTTGGGACAATGCAGGATAAATATGGCTAGGCTTGTAAGGGGTCTAGGACCATTAGACTAGTAACCTTCTATAAACCTATGAAGCCATGAATATGCAGATATTGCATATATTGCTTTTAAAGATAATACAGATTAAATAAACAGCATGGCATTAAAGCTTGCTGGATTTAAAATTACATAATGATATTTTTGTAATTGAATGTATTTGTCACTAGTGGAAATTGAAACACACTTGCCTAGTATAATTATCAAGACCTACAGAGGAAAACATGCATGCTTGCTTTTACAGTTAAGATCTGGATGCTTAAGTTGCTAGTAATGCATAAAAGAGCAATAATTTTAATACACTCATGTTCATTTGTACTGTATACATACCCCTTACCTCTCCGAGTCTTTCTAATCTTTCAGCATGTGCCTCACTGTTGGCTGAAATTTCCTGTGCAGTTGGAAAATTAAGAAGTAGAGAAAAAGAGACATAAAAGCATTATGTGTATCAGTTTTGGCTATCTACAGCTTTCCATATTATTTATTTATTTTATTTAACATTTGTTTGCCAGCATAGTCAGACTAGACAACGTGTACGTTTTCAGTGGAGTCTTGGGGAGAAAACCTCCATAAGTTTACAGAGAGAAGAAACATTTGCAAAAGAGACATTACAGAGTAGTAGCATACAGATTGTAGACTTTGCAGCCATTAGTATACAATAAGAGGATATTCCCCCTTTTGGTTGAAAATACAAGTGTACAAAATGTACAATGAGAGTAGATGTGAACCTGGTAGAGCATTGCAAGATATTTCTCAATGGAATAAGGGTATATAAATGTTTAAGTTTCCATATATACATTCCAGCAAATATACATGTAAGAGCATATACATATATACACATAGATACATACATGTATACATACGTATACACACATGTACATGCAGTCATATATAAGTTATTACTCACACATGGATAGGTATAGTTAGATGGTGGTGTTTGTGTTGTCCAGGACAGATGGGATGTAAAACCAGTGAGTGGACGAAGCTTCAGGTGGTCAATTACAGTTGCATAGATGTTGGTGAAGGGGCATGTTTTAAGCAGGCTTTTGAAGGCGGATGGTGAGTTTTGTAGTCTCATATCAGTTAAAGTTGCTTTATCTGTATACTTACACAACTGTAGGATGTCAGCAATTCTAAAATCATCCAGCAATTGGTTGAGTTTTGCATGCTTGCACCATTTCAGGTCATTATAATGATGCCTGCATTGCTCCCCAGTGCATGGAATGCCAGTCACACTACAGACAGCCCTGGTCAGATGGATCCAAGCCTCAACCTTATATTGAGACCTGGTATAGTTCCCCTGCAACAGCCTACAGCTGAAATGCTTTATGAGGAGAGCAATGAATATTTTTTACTTCTCCACACCCCGCCTTTGAGCTTTGAATTGGGCAACATGTTTTCCAGCTCCTGCCATGACTGCACAAATCCTCCAACAACAGTAAAAGTGTTTTCTCACCAATTCATGATATTGCATTTTATGGCCAGTGCGCAAGCCCACATAACCATGCCAACCGTGTTTGCACGATATTAAGTGGAGAGAAACATTGCCAAACAAAGAGGAAGTCAGTTTATGAAACAGGGAGGATAATGTGTCAGTTGGCACTAATTTATGGCATGTGTGCTGATAGACCTGACAACAGTTTGTCCAATGCTAAACAATAATATGCTAAATTACTTTACACTATAAATGTAAAATGTCACAAATGTATTTATAGAGAAAAATGGAACTTTTATCTATATGCACTTCTTATACTTCACTGCTAGCATAGGTATTTTGGCAGGCATTTAGAATTCAGAGACAGGTTATACTTTCAGCACAACTATTATTTTAAATTTTATTTTACAATATCCTAAGTTATTGTAGAGAAATTTAATGTATGTGTCAGTAACACTGGTGTTATACTTCTGAGATGGCCCAGGACAATCACCATGGGAGTGGTGGACAGAGTGAAAAGTGACTGGCAATCACAAATTGATATTTCTTTTGTGAATGTGTACACATCCCAATAATTGTGTGGAGAGGATGTGTAAATTACTTCTGTCATATTCCTTGGTTTGTATAAACTTTTATTTGTTTAGTGTTTTGAGGGTGGGGGAAACCACCTACAAGTCTATGTTCCAAAAAGAAAAGTTTGTTTCAAGTGCTTTCTGTTGAAAATATATATGTAGCCTGATTTTTCTCTAGAAAATATGTAAATACAACACTTATGTGGTATTCTTTAATTTTTACAAATGTTTGCGTGTGAGGGGGAGGTAGGACAACCAACTAACCTTTAGTTGCACTAAATGAAAAGTGTGTTTCAAGTGCTTAATTTTGACAAAAGGGTAAACAGACTGATTTTTTTTGTAAGTAATACATTGGTTATGTGATATTTATCTGTTTTATCCTTCTCTGTTTTATGACACATAGGATTATGGCACCTAAGCCTACATATCCATAGAAAACCTCTTTAAGTGGCATGGAAAATGAGGTGATAATGCAGGTTCTGAGGTACCATGAAGCCTTTCTGCTTGAGAGAGTATGTGGAGAAATGGCTGCCAGAAAGGTGATTTGGAACCAGTTAGTCAATTATGTCAATGCAGTAAGAGGTTGTATCAGAAATTCTGAAAAGCTGTGGCACTGGTCCACTAATATAATTTCATCAGCATAGAGGACAACAACTGCAGTTGCCCAAGTACAGATGGCTACTGGGAGTAGTCCTGCTATTGAGCCCCCACTGACATCAAATGAGGAGTTCCTGTCCACTGTCAGAGATCCAGACAGCTAAGTGGAAACTGCACACCATGTGCTTGATGTAGGTACTGTTGTGGCTGGGAGGACAAGTGTGTCCCAGGAGCAGCTTCCAGGTAAGCTTACATATGGCAAGTTTTATATTTGCTTGTAGAGTAAAATATACAATTTGACTAATACTTCCTGTGAATTTATTTTGTATCTGTACCTTCTGATAACTAAATAGAGGTGTGGATTCAATAAAGCCTCCATAGCAGTGCACTGTTTTGTATTTAGTAAGCAGTTCTACATGATGTGTAGAGTCATGCAAACACAGCAAACATGCTAATTACACCATAAGCAGCTGAACTGTATACTAATCAATCAATCCAACATGAAGGAGCTATTCGGCAAACTATAAAGCAAACATGTACACTCACTGTAGGTTTTCCCTGTGAATTCCAAAACTTATTGGAATTCAGCCACAGAAACTACTGTACACTGTAACAATTTAGGGGTTGCAGTTGCTCATATACATGTGTATGTGCAACAAGCCCAAGTCTATGCTGCTGCTACTGCTGGTGCTAATAGACCTCAGCCAGGAAGGAGAAGGGTGTTTAGACCCCATTTAACTTTCCATGGCCTGCATGGTGTGAACATTATAGAGCACTACAGGGTGGGTAGAGATACACTACAGGAACTATGCAACATCACACAACTGAGACCAAGGCCAACCAAACCAAGGAGAACCAATACATGTGGAGACTAAGGTGTGTGTAGCATTTAGAATATTAGCCACATAAACCTTTGTGAAGGCTGCCAGCCCAGCTAGCTAGAATTTGGTAAATAATTCTATGTCATTTGTAAATATTAATATGATCTATAGGCTTGTCTTACAAATGTAGATAAACTGTATGTTATGTGCTGAGCTTCAAAAATGTAACCACAGTGCACCCTGCTGGAGAAGAGCAGAAATGTATATGGACTATATGCCTATGCAAATGTATGTTTTCATGGTAGAAGTTGGAACATACAGAGTTAACTTGCAAAACTCTAAGAGAATCAGTTGACAAGTAAAGAGTTTTACAAACATGTTCTCCACAGCAAAGAGACAGAATGTCTGCAACTAGAAATTCTTTATATTGTCTGGAAACAGAAATAATTACAGATTTCAATGGTACAAGTATTTAACTGGTTTTATGACTTCCAGTTCCAGGCAACTTCTTAGGGATAAGTATTTTTGACACAGAAGTGTTAATTTTAAACTTTCTGTTAGTTTGGGAAATAAAGGCAGAAGTGACAAGAATGATGCAATCTGAAATAACCCAGCAGAAATGTTTGATAGTAATTTAAGAACTATCTCAGAGAGTGAGTCTGTGCATTTTGTATCTTGTCTTGTATCTGAATACATCCATCTTCAACACTTCTTATCTGTATTTGTCTTGCTCTGTAAGTAAGACTTAGATCATAGTATCTCTCTTAGAGACAGATAGGAATTTAGTAAGATTCATTTAGATGTTTTCTGTATTTATGTGAAACTGTCCTGCAATATTGTTTTAAAATATTTCCTGTGATTCTGAACTCTGTTGTCACTGCGCTGAGTTATTAAGTATTGTCTTGTTCTTTTATTATTTATTATTAAATATATTTAAACCTTTTAATTGTGGATGGTTTGTTTAAAGATATATAAGCTCTTAGAATACTTGCATGTATTTGGGGACACTCTACAAGCCACTCTTAAATAGCCTTAAAAGTTTTGGACACACTTACCATTTGGATAACAGTAACATTATACAGTCTAATTGGTCACCCTTTGTAAGGGCCTTATAGTAGTTGATATGTAGTGGTTGGTGGCAGTTGATAATACCTCACAGTCTGAGCAGAAGGGGGCATAGCTAGGGAACCTGTGACCGCCTTTCCCAAGAGTGTCTGTGTGTTTGTATATAAATCAAATCTCAAAGTGTGTGCGCATCACCTACTTGGGCAGGGTCACAAAGCACTAGTTGGACAGAGAGGGTGCTGGAGGTTTTGGTTTGATCACTTGGCTGAGATCTTAATCCTATATCTGTGTCAGTGGGGAGTCTTATTGGTGATCTGGAGAGAAAGGGAGAAACCAGCCCCAGACTGACTGTGATCTCTTAAGGGAAATAGTACATTACTGTGTGTGTGTGTGTGTGTGTGTGTGTGTGTGTGTGTGTGTGTGTGTGTGTGTGTGTGTGTGTGTGTGTGTGTGTGTGTGTCTACTTGTCATCCTCCCAATGTACACATCCCTCACTGGTGTTAGTGTTGAGGCTCCTTGATTACAGGGACAGTGCAGGGACATCACAAACTTCCAGAGGCCAATACAGGATATGCTGGGGGTATAACAGGCATCAACATCCAGGATAATACATCAATTCCTGCATGCTATGCTATAATATACCAGTGATTACGTTCAGTTTTCCCAAACACCCAGGGACAGAGCTACAGCTATGCAGAATTTCTTTCCTGTAGCATGCTTACCTGAAGTCCTTGGTGTCACAGAGTGCACGGAAATTGAAATCAAAGCAACACCTGGAGAACAGGGAAGGGTGTACATAAACAGAAAGGGGTTCCACTCCATTAACTGCCAAGTCATGTGGAATGCTAATGGAATTATCCTTAACATGTGTGCTGGTAACCCTGGTAGTTACCACGACTCACATATCTGGCACAACTTCCAACTTTACCACAGTTTTTCCAGGGGTGATATCCCACAGGGTCATTTATTGGGTGATGCAGGGTATGCATTGAAGCCATGGCTGATGATGCCTATCAGAAATACACACACACCCACTGAAGAATGCTATAATGAGGCACATGCTCAAACAATAAATATTGTAGTTCATGTATTTGGGCTGCTGAAGTCACAGTTATCGTGCCTAGATACATCAGGGGAAACCCTGCAGTACAATCCCCATATGTGTGTTGAAATGTTCACTGTCTGTGCCATCCTTAAGAATATTATTCTGAGAAAACAGCTACAGCAGAAACACCAAAGGGAAGGGCCACACATCACACCACTGCTGGCAAGATCACCATAGCCACACACAAGTGAAGAGTTAAAGGGAGAACCACAAAAAATAGTACTGACTCTCTCATCCCAAAACAACAGGAAAATGACAGTTTGTATAATTCATGGAATAACACATAGTTCACTTCTTATGAATGCTTTCAACACAATTCTTACAAAATGTGTACACATTTACAGCACAAAAGTCAATTGTATGTGATTGCTAGTCATCTCTCATTTTGCCCAGCACTCACCTGGAGGTGTCTATGGGCCATCTTAGAAGCATAACATCCCATGTCATTGACAATATGGTGCTTTATGTTGCCAAGAAATGAGGTAGAGGACTATAACATAACCAATATTAACAATAACACTTGTGATGACAGTTAAGAATGTTTATCTGTGAAAGTCAATGACTGCCAAAAATAACTATGCAAAGAGTAAACTATAAGAAGTGTATACAGATAGTTTAAGTTTCTAAGACATATATATAAAAAATGTCTTTGTAACATGCTACCAAATCTAGCATGTATTTCAAAATACACTATCTTATCAACATCAGGAGCCTTCTGTGCTGTTAAATCAAAACTAATATCAATTCTCTGTGTTCTCTAAATACACAAGTCCTCTAGCTACATGGTTACCTTCATATAATGTAGATTCAGGCCTCTGAGCACAGTGAAGATGCAAATGAGGTGTGATCTCATTATTAATGCTGAATCCCTAACTTTTGACTTTGTGTAGCAGGTAGAAACACACCCCAGGATTCATGAAGCTCCATGCAAGAATAAGACTATTCTTGCATGGAGTGGTTCATGTCCATTTATAATAGCAGTGCGCCTTTCATATGCATGAAGGCATGCTGCTATTTAATCTAAACGGACACAAACCAGGAGCGAGTGCAGAGGGCGTGTGTCAGCAGTGCCTGCACATGTAACATGCCCCTTCACTCAGAAAGTGCAATACAGCACTTTGTGACACAGATGAGTGTCATGTTATATAATATTAGAGGCTGGCTCTAATATTATATAATGAACGAGTAAACGCAGACAGTGAAATGTCAGTAGTTAACATTTCAGTGTCCGCGGACACTGAAAAAAAACAAAAACAAAACATAAACTCCTAGAAAGCAGCAGCCATCAAGTGCACCCCCACCAAATGTATGCACTCTTGCCCTACATGCACAGAAGCAGTAGGGCAAGAGGAAAGCAATACAAATTTAAAAATGTAAGTTTTTTTTTCATCAAATAAATCCAAAATTTAAGTTGTGTTCAATGTGTTTGTGTGGCACGGAGCTATGCTTAGCCTGGCTGAAATCCTGAAAATGAGAGACAAGTGCTATTGTGATAGGAAACATCATCAAGCTGCTGTAGCATAGTGGTGTTGCCATGGTATAGTATGTAGAACATGCTCAGTTTGAATACCCCCTCTGTCAAATTATTTAATAAACTTTTAATGAATTTGAATGATAGATGTCAATCATATGGCTCACATATAGCACAGTAGGGGTGGTAATATGTAAAATATAAATGTTAAAAATAATTTATAAATTTAATGAAAAAGTAGATTTAAGCAATGCTTTGCTAGTGTAAGCATTGCTTACCGGCTTTCAGCTGTGCTTACCTGATGTAAGAATAGCTATGCAGATTTGCACAAAGCTAAGCATAGTTCAGCATATTAAAACTTGCCAATCAAGAAAAAATGCAGGAAAACTGCCCTACGTAAACCGCACAGGCAGGAATACAGCCATAACCATTTGGGATTGCTCACAGTAGGACCAAAATGTCTGGTGTCAGTGACGGTGTTCGCTTCCGAGTGCAACGTTGGGGCATCCAGGAGTCCAGGGTCATGGCTGGGCTCCTAGTAAAAAAACATGATGGCAGGCTGCTGCAGGGTCAGTACCAGGGTTCGCAGTACAAAGCGAAGGCCTGGGACCAGCTTGCGAGCGATCGCACCAATGCCACTGGCATACCCTGGAATGGTGAGCAGGTATGTCACCACCATAATAACCTGAAGCAGAGGAAGGGTGCACACTTGGACCAGGGGATCCAAGAAGCCTGAGCACAGGATGTCCCACCTGTCTGTAAGTATGCAGTCTTATGTATCTCTAAGTATGGAAAAAGTTCAACTTGTGACTGTGCAGGTGTGATTAATGTCTGATGTCTCCCCATACAGCTGCTTTGGAGAGGTCCCAGAATATTGAGGCTCATGCCCAGCGACTGGCCTGGCTGCATCGGCAGTATGGTGAGTACAGAATACCTCCTACTATTAGCAGTAATAAATCAAAAGTATAGTAATGGTAGTACCACCTGTATATATAATTGTGCTGTAAAGGAATAAATGCCTGTGTCAGGCTGCCAGTGTTACAATGGAGTATTCCCAGCTGCTGTGTAATACAGATGTCAGTAGCAAACAAGGTACAATATGCAGGAGAGGAATATTAGAATATGTATGAGTGTGTCTGAGTGAACCTGCCAAGAAAGTGCCATGTCAGGGCTACTGTAACAGTTAGAAATTAAAAGCATTCCCCTGTGCAGATCATGCAGGAATAGTAATTGTGGATTTCTGAGTTGTACACAAATATGTATGCCAAAACTAATAAAGGTGATCCCAAACACTGATGTGTGACATCTCACTTGTACCTGAAAAATAGAAATGCGTATGTCCTGCAGAATGCATTAACTGAGGTGAACTGGGTTAGCACTGCTTGTCTGCATACTTTAGAATGGGCATGTCAAATAACTGAAAAAATGCAACAGTACATATTGCCATCAGAATGTGTTTCACTTATTTGTCTGCCAGCAGTGTCTTGTGTTAACCTTTCAATTTCAGCTGTATGTAGCTGTGAATGTACTGAAAATGTATAAGGCTAACAGGTGCAGACTTAAAACCTACACTGTGTACTCGGAAGTGTAAATAGCAGTATGTAGTTGTAAAACAGTCAAATGTACAATCCAGCTAATGTGCACGTTTCACAAACAGTGACACCAATGTCTGTTGTGTATACATAATGCATACTGAAAATGGGAAGCAAATAATGCAACATGTCATAATAAAAGTACTGTGCACAAAAATATGTACTAGATAGAAATGTCACAAGCAACACACAACACCTCCCCAGTAGCTCAGTCTGATAAGGACAAGGCCTGTAGTTCAATTTTGCATACACACCATGGTTTGAATCCAGAGACTGCCACTAACATCTCACAGTCTGGTTCAACAGTTGTAAACTGTAATCTGAATAGAAAAAGTAATGTACTGCAACACATAACCTTTTCCATACAGGGCACACAGGTAAAGAAATCTGAATAGAAATACTAGTATGATGTGTATAACTATGAAAGATAAACAACTGCTGTGTTGATCAGCCCCA
>NC_056748.1:119004553-119014553 GCF_019279795.1 Protopterus annectens | reverse complement strand
CAACTTTGCCAATTCTACTCCCTGCATCCTCACCATTCCCCTATCTTCCATCTCATTCATACACATATATTCTGTCTTAGTCCTGTTGACCTTCATTCCTTTCCTCTCTGTAGCATATCTCTACTTCTCCAGGGTCTCAACAACCTGGTCATTACTTTTTTGTACTATTTTCAATATTGCTGTTATACATTGTGAAACTTGCTGGTGTTACAGGACTGGTTGCAACATACCCTTACTAAGGAATATGAGGTCAGAAACACAAATGGGTGTAGCCATGTATTGATAGCACTCAACAGAGAGAATGCCATGGATATATCAGAGACAAAACTTGTGTGGTGAACAGACAAAACTTAACAGCCAATCATCTGGCCATCATGTGGATAGGCCCACAGTTAAGAGCTATGCAGTCAGATTGCATTCCATGCAAAACTAGCATATACACACACACACACACACACACGCACACACAAACACTGTAAAACTAGTGGTATTCAATGCATATAACAACAATACTCACACTGTCCGTAGGTCCAGAACCTCATACAAATATGTAGATGGCCTGTATCTGCAGGTCCTGCTGTAAGAGGTATTGATACCTGGTGTCTATAACACTGCTGTTCACATGCAGGAAGGATGTCTTCCATACAGGGAAGGTAAAGGAGCAGCACCCACTTGATGTAGTAATTTATAGTAGTGGGTTGCCATGAC
Organism: Protopterus annectens; assembly: GCF_019279795.1. Classification (NCBI taxonomy): domain Eukaryota; kingdom Metazoa; phylum Chordata; order Ceratodontiformes; family Protopteridae; genus Protopterus; species Protopterus annectens. Next base: position 119,013,845 of record NC_056748.1, on the reverse strand, counting down.
AGTGGTAATTGGAAGTACTACACAGCTGGCTGCATGTAATTAGCAAATGGTGAACACTGATTGGTGCAGAGGCCATCACCTGATCATGAGCATCACCTACAAAATCCATGCTGCAACCTATTCAAAGCAGCTCAATACCTGTAGTGAAGAGAGAGAGAGAATTAAAACTACAAACCAAACAAAAACAAAAGTATATAAAACAAAGGACACAAAGTGTACATAGAAGATAGGAGAATACTACAACAGGTATGTGAAACATATATGCATGTAATTGAATGTAGTACTTGGTCTGTAATAATGAGATAGATGATGTGGAAAGATTTATATGTGCCATCAAGACTTGTTGTAATGATGTCCTGCTGAACAACTGCCATGGACATAGCATCTGGCCCTGTGGGCAGTGGGCCATACCTGTCAACTGTGCAGATCAGCACTGAATGAAAAGATGTAAGCCATCATACTGTGTGTTTTGTACATCAAGACATGTATATTAGTGTGGCAAATAGCTGGAGGTGGAAGTAATGAAGTTATGATAGAGTTTCAGACCCCACCACCTGCAGGACAGTCATGTTAACATGAAATGCATCATGCACAAATGTCATAGGTTTGTAATAGGGTTACCTGCAGTCTGTCCCTATATATACTCCCCTAATGTTAGGCTGTATCCACATGTGACACCCTTCTGTTTTGTAGCAAAGCAGAACTGGAGGAAGGAGATTTAGAGAGTGTGGACCTGATGTTTGAATGCACTCCATATATATATATATATATATATATATATATATATATATATATATATATGTATACACACACACACATGTATGTCTACAGATAGAGACACACATATATATATATATATATATATATATATATATATATATATATATATATATATATATATATATATATATATATATATATATATATATATATATATATATATATATATATATATATATATATATCTCTCTACATATATACACACACACACACACACACACACACATACACACACACACACACACACACACACACACACACACACACATGTGTGTGTGTGTATACATATATATATATATGTGTGTGTGTGTGTGTACGTGTGTGTGTGTGTGCACGTGTGTGTGTGTGTGTATGTGTGTGTTTGTATATATGAAGACATACATGTATATATGTGTGTCTCTAGCTGTAGACATACATGCGTATATCTATATATATATATATATATATATATATATATATATATATATATATGTATACATTTCCCCTACTGTTGAATGACTGTGCTGCACAATATGTTTGAGAAAATATCACACATATCTATACTCACACACACACACACACACACACACACACACACACACACACACACATACACATATATGTACATATATATATATATACAGAAGTAAGTGAGTGCGAAACTGACAGTTATGTCTGGTGTGAAATCCATGCCCTTGTTTGTGAAGGTGAGACTGGTATGTTGGGGAAGGATAGTAGGTACATTTGGGGAGGTAGGTTGGGTTGGAAGACAAATAAGACAGCATACAAGGGCGGTATATGACACATGTGGTGGATAAACACCTTGGATGTGGAGTGGTGTTTGGAAAATGGAAGCCCATGAGCCCCCAAATGGAAACAGTGGAACCAAGATTCCCACCCATGGGCAGTCACAACTGCACCTTGATGGCCCTGAAGTTGCCTGAGCTGGGGAATGAGCAGGAGGAGCATGCGGACCCTGTAATTATGTACTGAGGGCCTCAAGGTGGTGTAGCACATCCCCCAAGTCTCTGTGAAGCTACTTATGCACCAGATTCTGGACCTGACTTCAGGTGACAGGATCCTGTCTGTGTGTGCTCCCAGGGGGGGAATGAAAACCATCCCCTGAGGTGGTTCCACCTAAAGGTAGTGCATGTCCAGCAGATGATGTGCTCCCAGGGTGGGTCCCAGATATGCTGTCACCTGGTACCATGGTCAGATAAGGTGGGAGAGGTGGTTATTCTGAGAACAGGCTTCTCAAACATGCTGTTGTGTCACAGTTGTAGAACATATGTGGGTAGTAATAGTCCACACGATCCAGGATTACATCTAACAGCATGCATTGATATCCTCATTAACACAAAGCACCAGATTTGGAGCAGTCACATAGCAAACAGAACATATGCATATATGGAGCCATAGTGCCCTTACAATGGCATGCAGGTGACATTGTTAGCAACAGGCCACCAATGATTGTGTTTCTACATGGAACATGACTAGAAACACATTGCAGTATTTGTCATACAATACTGTATGTGCCCCAAAAGTAGGTTTGCTGTAAACATACCCGTTGAGTTGTGTGTTCAGATTATTGTTGCAGATATGGTGGGGGGGGGGGAGAGACAGAGATGTCAATTAACAACTATTATATCCTTGCAGTATGAGTCCCTCAGAACTTTTTTCCTCTTTATGTCTTTCAGGCACCATGTCTAGAGAGTGGCTGCCAGTTTATTCCCCCCAAGAAAATGATGTGATAATCAACTACCTGGTGCAGCACCACCACACCCTCTTTGGCTGTACAACCCATGATCTGCAGGAGAGGACTGCCCTGTGGAAAGAGCTTGTCCACAAGGTAAACAATGTCAGCCTGTATAACCACAGTTATGAGCAGGTCTGACATCAGTGCACTGACCTTATCCGCCACACCCATCAGCATGCTTCTGCAGTTAGGAGGGACCAGCTAGCTGCAGGGGAGGTCATACCATCAAGCCCCCCTGACACATGCTGAGGAGCTCTTCACCAGCCTAGGGGCACCTGCCTGCCAGCAAAGCCAAGTCCCAGCTGATAGCATTGTGGAGGTGGGTGCACCCACACAATGGATGATGAGCGTGCAGGTAAAGCCGCAGGGCACATCAGTAGATCACTGTTGCTTATCCATCTGCAGCTGTAGTGTTTAATCATGAGTATGTGAGATAAATATATATAGTCCTGATGCATTGTAGTAATGAACAGCTGTGCATAATCTGTAGTATTGTAGGTTTGTACTGTTGATGTACTGAAATGCTGCTTACACCCTGTACCAATGCCACAGGTGTGGCTACTGACATCACATCTCCCACACAACTATGTAGGTTTCTCTGGTATACCTCTGGGGCAGCAACCTGTAGCTGGTCAGTATGGTGTTGTTTGTTCAGGTTTGCCAATACACCGGCCATGTTATGGTCATGGTATTTGCCATGCACACATTTAACACACCTACCCATAATACATACTGCACATGTTCACCTATTGTTGCTGCCAACTGCACTGTATCACAGTGGTCACCATGATGGCAAACCTGAAGGGTATGTAAGAGTCCTGCAATATAACTAACAACCTGTAATTGCAAGATGTGTGCACATTGATGAACATAATGGTGGGGTAAATGGCCTACAGTAGGAACATGTCTGAACATCACCCTTATACAGTGCTACAACAGTGTATATACCACTATTACAATGGTAACTGTTACAGATATACACAATGGCATGTCACAATACCACAATCCACAACCCTTACAACCTGTAATGTGGTCCAAACATGAGCAATGAATGTATATTATGGAATCCTATGTTAGGACAGCAAATAATGGGAATACATAACTTAACAAACACTGAAAGCATATGTGTGCACACAGTCCAGATATATTGTGGAAGCAGCTTTTGAGGTACTGACAGCATTCACTTTTCATTAGTATGCACCTTCCATCAAGTGCAGGTCCTCAATGTCACATCAAGAAGTTGTCTGCTGTCCAAGACATATGTCAATGACATTTGCTCACTCACCTGCAACAGAGGCAGCCGTGGCTTGCACACATCTTTACAAGCCATGGAATGGATCCCATACCCAACAGGTAGCATGCAGGAGTGGGACATGTAGCCTTACCTCACTACTGCATATACCATGGCAAACAGTTCAGTCATGTATGTGACGAGAAAGTATGGGACAATATTAATGTAGAAAATAAACAGATGGCCATCCAAGAAAGATGACAACACATGTTGCAAACTGGTCATGGAGGCTGCCTAGAAACATGCCGCAACACTGAGGGAGTTGCAGGAATGTCTAGCAACTACTGGCTGTGCAGTACCTGTGTCAACAATCACCTGGACTCTGCATAAGTGTGGCCAATGGGTTATGGTAAACAGATGGGACAGTTGTTCCACAGGAAACATCAGCCAGGGCTCTCTAGAGGTAGCATATGCATAACATCAAAAGTCCCCCAAAGGCATGTGTTGCAATGTCTAATGGTGTACCAATACCAAGTTCAAAACCCACAGACAGTATTAATTAAGATACATGTGCTGCACAAACAACACCTCACTCCACCTCAGGCCCACCATCCCCATCTGTACCTTGCTGGTGCCAGTGTGCACCTGTATGTTTTCCATTCATTAGCAGGGACTAGGCTGGTACACATGGTGTTCTGAATTTAGGACACTGCAAAGTGACACTCATGTGTGGCCCATAGTTGTCAAGCATCTGCAAAAAGGCTGAGGATGGGGAGGGGTGTCATCCTGAAACACAAAATTGAACTAAAGCAGACATCCAAAGCTTGCTAATAATGGTTGTATCTGTACACAGTCAAGGTCATGAATTGTGGCAGACACAACTCTGACTCCACAGCAATAGTGAAGGCACTGTGTGACCTCCAAGGGCTGTGCACATGAGCTGACCTTGCAATCCGGCAGAGTTGGGGACATTTGTAGGGCAGAGTGACAAAATACTGTCAAGTGCAGATGGGCATTGCTAGTATACCCCTTCCAGGAATAGTGACTACTGTAGTCACTTAACAGTTGATGCAGCAAACCATCATGTTAAGGGTGTGCACACTTATGCACCCATATATTGTATGCATTTCAATCAGCTTCTGCACAACTAACACATTTGTTTGATACTGCATTTGATTGCACAGGTCATATGTCACATATCAGGTTTGTGTAATGTTAACATATGCAGTTTTGTGCATATCAGGGAAGAGGGTGCCATGTCAATAAGGGTGTGTACACTCCTCATAGCCACAGTAAGCTTTGAAGGTTGTCAGTGTAATTATATTTTATTGCTCATACACTCACCACTGATGATGAGATCTGCAAATCAGACATCAGACATTCACTATTCACATCTGTCCACATATCATCCCAGGAATGTTTTGGGCAAACACATAGGGGCTGTGAGCAGCAGAGCAACATAATTGACACACATATACACATTCAGCTATGGTATGTACACCTGTGAGGTATGATGCACAGTACCTGCCAGGGTGCTGAACAGGTGGACAGCAATACTGTATTCATGGGTGCAGTGTGTTCCAGAAGGGGCATCACCTACTAACACAACTCATGCATCACAGAGATATATAATGCTGTAACAGGGTTTGACTATAGCTGCAGTGCATGCTGTTGAGTGTCATATGTCATGCATGTTGACAGATGGGTAATGAGAAGTCTGTGTGTAATATCTTTGTGCAACCTCATCTGTAAGTGTGTGTGTGTGTGTGTGTGTGTGTGTGTGTGTGTGTGTGTGTGTGTGTGTGTGTGTGTGTGTGTGTACCATTAAGCAATGATGTACAGGTCTTAAAGTGCATTTCTTGTTTTCCCCTCACAGGTGGTGAGGTGGGTAAGGGTCCCTCCTGCAGGAAAACTGATGTTAGTGTCCATACAGACTCTGACAGGGATGATAGGTGTGGTGAGGCACAGGTAGGGTTGTCAGGGGCTTAGGCTTTGCCATCGTTTGACATCCCACTGTTATCCACCCCATCCCCACACACAATCACATTGCTTATAGATACCCCATCACCAGTGGCCATAGATGAGGGACAGTTGGCGGGTGGTGGCATGGGACAGGACAGTGTGGTGACTATGGCAAGTGTGTCTGGACACAGCAGCCATAGCCGGATGCCTGGTGAGGTATCACACAGGCAGATGTACAGGGGTGCACATAGGTGGGCTGCTGGTCATCATGCCCCCGGCAGAAGTGCCACAACTGGTGTCACCAGACGCATGTTTCAGGCCATCATGGAGGCACAGGCATGTAACGAACATTATACCAGACAGGGTAGCTCCAGAGGGCTGCTCATTCTTTTGTACTTGAAAACATCCGTGATCTTCCAGGTGCCCACTATTATTTTGCAGAGGTCCTGGACAGATGATTGGGTGAGATGGGAATCCTCGACTGTGCAATGTCTGTGCTTGAGCATATGGTGGGAGTAGTGCGATGGACACGTGGGTGTAGGTTAGCAACACCAACAGGTTGAGGTTGACGTGGATGTGCAACAATTCAGAGCCACTGCTGCAGTGGCAGTACCAGCACCAGCACTGCAGGGGGGTGCTGTCCACATCACAACATAGCAGGCCATGTGCACATGGCCCTGGCTGGTCCCAAGAGGGACCTGGATCCAGCAGACATATATCATCATCAGGGGAGACTACCATAACTTGGCTTGTACATGGTAGTGCCCGTGGAACCCCTGGCAGACACAGTACTCATGTCCATGGCCAGAGATGGTGAACTGCACACCCTGCCAGGTATGGCCTGCAGCTGTCCAACAAACCCCTGTATAAGGCAGCATCATGGCAGAACTGTGTGCATGCATATACACACAAATATCACCAACACAACTAGGGCAACCCCATACCAACACACACCACAGCTGCAGAGCCCAATTATTAATGAAACCCCCTAACACACACACATGATGTCATCCATATGGCTGAGCCTAGGTCTCTGGCAAACCCACAACACACCCTGTGCATATGATGATAACTGTGCCACATCCTTGTCATTCATAACATTTATGCAGGGACAGGCTAATATGGTTCTGATGCACAGGGTGACTGTTATAAGGTGTACCAATGTAATGCTGTGTAACATGCTTTCAGCACTAAAGTTTAATGCTTACATATCAGGATGTGTAGCTGTCCAGCCATGATGCATTATAGCTGTTATTAACACTGAGTGAATGTGGCCTCCATAATGTATTCCATGTGTGTTGTAGGTGTCTATGTGTCAGTAGGATGCTGGTCTGCTGTTGTTTCCTTCAAGGGGTATGGCACTGTGGTGACACCTTGACTGTGCCATATCCTGGGTAGAGCTGAACACAAGTCACAGGTCAGTATAACAGTTACTGCATGTGGCACATGCCTGATAGGTCTGATGGGTGTATACAGGTAAGTGAATGGTGGCTGATGTCAGTAGACCTTACTACAGTGGACAATGGTAAGTGTACTGGGTGGTACACACCACATGTTTGTGTATAATACACACACACACACACACACACACACACACACACACACACACACACACACACACACACACACACACACACACACACACACACACACACAGGCTTTGGTGTTGATGCAATACACAGAGAATACTGTACACATGGATGTATATACTTTTGCAGGGAACCCATTTTAGCCTATGAAATTCCACCGAGACAGAATAGGCACAACATCACATTCAGAAATAATCAGTCTGCAAGTTTAATGTCATTGACGATGGTAATAGCAGGGTATATGTCCCCTTCTCCAGTGTAGTGCAATTCTCAACTTGGTAAACATAGGTGTGCTGGTGTGGGTGGCACAGCCCTACTCATTGGAGGGTGTGGGGTGGTGTAGAACTGCAGATAGTGTGATTGATAACTACTTAACCTCTTAATATAAACTGTACAGTATTACAGCTGACTAAGCGGGGAAATACACACAACAGTAACTGTAATGATGGTGGCTGAGTCCACAAGATCCATACCCAGCTATAAATACCAACCCCAGTATCACTGTACAGCTATACAGTGGGGAAGAGGGCATTTACACATCTACTACTAGTTTTGATGGAATGAATATCCACAAGAAGATACCTGTGAAATGTTATAATTTGCCAGTCAGTTCTCAGACAGAGGGCCTCCTGGCACATGTATTTTCTGCAAACTGAAGTAGATCCCTTCACATACACACACACTCTTACTTGGCAAGACTGAGAATAGAACTACATACCTAGGTACTTATTGCTACTAATGTGTGTGGCCTTAATTGCACACACCACAAAGCTTGTAGGATGAGGTGTGCCCCCATTTACTTGTTAAGTGAAGAACATTACCAGGCCTTGCACAATATGGTAATGGGGGATGTACTGGTTGTTTATGAACAATACATAGTGTGACATACTGTCATATACACATTGACAAACACAAAACAGACATACACATATCTGAGAGACCTGGGTTTATCAGTGCTAACTACCTTGTCAGTGTGCCCATGCTGTTACAGATAAGTTGCACACAGCACATGCATCATTGGGCTGAATAGTGTAATCAGTTACCTGTATGGTTGATGGTGACAGTGGTCCCCATACAATGGACCTTGGGACATGTACTGGGAGTACCATGGTGTAAAGACAGTATACCCAGCATCCACACCCCACATTGGATATTGTACACACTGAAACCTATGATAAAATTCTGACATATCCACAAACACACATTGACCAGGATTGCAATACAACCCCTTGTCTATCTCAAGAGTGCTACTACAGGGATATACATCAATTGCACATGTCACAGGGATAGTAAGGTGATGCCTTGTCATGGCTCTCCTGTGGTCAGCAACATCACTATCCCTCATACTGAATGGCAAAGTGTACTTCATTAGGAAAATGTGGCCTCAGAATGCTGTATCCTACAAATATACACATTTGCACACATACACACACACTTGCCAGGACTCAGAGGGTAACCCATGCCTATCTACTCATTTGTACAACAGTGTTGTGCTGGTACTGTAAGCTCCATGTAGCGCAAAGGGTGAAGAGTGTAACAAGGTACATGTAATGTCCATTACAACATCAGCCATATCTAACTATGGCAATGGGGGTGTAATGGGTGTGAAGGCCCTCAGGGTATTATCAACTACAGGTTTACAAACACACAAACACTATTATTCTCAGTAATGCGCACTGACACACTTGACTGTCATGTGGTCCATAGGTAGAGGTGTTCCTAGGTGTGTACCAGGATATTGTCCATGGAAAGATGAGGAGAGTAGGGGATGTGGGTACAGTGGTATCATGCCACCTGCCATTTGTCAGCAGGCCATCTATCAACAGATGCCACATGAGTGATCCTTAAGGTGAGAGTTAAATGCAACATCCAATGATCTGGATGCCTCTTGCAGAGGGCCAGTGAGGTGCTCCAAATGACATGTATGCAATATGTATTACATAACATAGTCAGTGTCTGTCTTGGAGAACTGTACCCAAGCATGTTCTGTTGACT